>NW_012115422.1:4570631-4608382 GCF_000951035.1 Colobus angolensis palliatus
AGGGAGGGAGGGGAATTTCCTCCCTTTCACAGAGACACAGGAATGGGGAAAGAGAGGGAAGGAGAGAGCCCCTGGGAGCATGGCTGCTGATCCTCGTGCATTTACTAGAAAGTGGATGCACCTAGCAAAGGACCCCCATGGAGGCAAAGGACTCCCATGTTGGAGCTCCCATGAGCTAAGTGACAGTTGAATCAGATGGACTGTCCCATGTTTGTTTAAGTTGAAACCTCTCATTATTTGCACTGAAGAGTTCACCAGCTCTTCCTCCCATGGAAGAGTGGTGAGGACTTTAGCTCATCAGCGTCCAGCACCTCACCCACTGACCACCCAATGGGAATGACACCTGTTTGGGCAATGCACCCTTGCTCAGTCACCAAACACCCAATACCTACAAGCACCAATAAAGCCAAGAAAGAGGCCGGGCGTGGTGGCTCACGCCTGTAATCCCAGCACTTTGGGAGGCCGAGGTGGGTGGATCACTTGAGGTCGGGAGTTCGAGACCAGCCTGACCAACATGGAGAAACTCTGTCTCTACTAAAAATACAGAAATTAGCTGGGCATGGTGGCACATGCCTGTAATCCCAGGTACTCTGGAGACTGAGGCAGGAAAACCACTTTAACCCAGGAGGCAGAGGTTGTGGTGAGCTGAGATCATGCCATTGCACTCCAGCCCAGGCAACAAGAGTGAAACTCTGCCTCAATAAATAAATAAATAAATAAATAAAATAAAGCACATTATTGGCTGGGCGCGGTGGCTCACACCTGTAATCCCAGCACTATGGGAGGCCGAGGCGGGCAGATCACGAGGTCAGGAGAGAGAGACCATCTTGGCTAACACGGTGAAACCCCATCTCTACTAAAAATACAAAAAAAAAAAAAAAAAAAAAAAAAATCAGCTGGGCGTGGTGATGGGTGCCTGTAGTCCCAGCTACTCGGGAGGCTGAGGCGGGAGAATGGCATGAGCCTGGGAGGCGAAGCTTGCAGTGAGCCAAGATCACACCACTGCACTCTAGCATGGGTGACAGAGCGAGACTGTCTCAAAAAAAAAAAAAAAAGCCAAGAAAGAGAGGCAGGGTAGGGTTCTGGATAGCTACAACCTACTGGAATGCTGGGAAGGTGGGAGTGGGAGGTGGAGAAGGCTTGCACACCTGAACTAGGTTGGGAAGCTGAAATGAAGAAGCTCAAAACTTCCTGAGAGCCAAGGCAGTGGTTAACAATGTCCTTGCTCCATAATTAGTGGGTCGTGTAATTATTGTTGAAAGTCTGATGGACAAGCATAGGATGTGTCTGTCTTGTTTACTTTGTGTCCTAAGTGCTCATCACAGTCTTCACCACAATAGGCAGTACCTGGCACATGGGAGAAACTCATTAAATATTTATCAGATGAATGAATGAAGGCCTGATAATCCTGCTGAAAGTCATCTTACTAGTTTTTCCCAAACCATGCCAGGATATCCCCTGGTGAATTTGAGGTTGTGTGAAGTTTTTGCCAACCACCCTGGTGAATAGCTCACACTTAGATCACATGCACATGGAAATCCAAGATCAGGTAATATAGGTGAGTCAAGTTGCCTTCTAAGTTTGTGTGAATCCAATGCTCCATGTTTTATACATCACTGGGGCAGTTTGTAGTAGAAAACACATAGAAGAGTCCCTAACCCTGTGACCCTAATCTTCAAGTTCCAATCTGAGCTCACCAGCTGGGTGACTCTGAGGTTAGCCTGCTTCATCCCTCCAAGAAAAAGGTGGGTCCTTGCAGGGTGGATGTGTGAGTGCAGCATGGTGGCTCTGTGAATTTGTCATGAATTTCTTATAGTGTCCTTCTTTCTATGTCTTAGTAGCAGGAAAGTGATGAAAGGAAGGAAGTACTCTTGGGGGAGAAAAGAGGCAGTTAAGCTTGTGTTGACTGCATTACACATCAAGGTTTAGAGATGTGAGATAAGAATTCCCGAAAGATGATGCTGCCAGTCAAGCATGATCTTTCTAGCTTAGAGATTGCCGCCTTTTGTCTTGGTCCTGTCCAGAACTACCATGCCCTCCGTATACTGCTTCTTAACTCACATGCTCGGTTGAATCTTAATGACTTCCTGCCTATCTCAACCTCAATCTGCTGCATTGTGGGTCTTTCTTGAGTCCTCACTGACCCTTTCTGCTGCAGCCTCACCAGAGAGAGGGAAGGCACAACCACTGTTGCTTCTTCCGTATTCCATGGTGCTTGATAGCACACAGGCATGAGACAACAATTCAATGACTGTTTCAGTGACTAGGCAGAAAAAGAAGAAACAAAGAAAATAATAAAAGAGCTTGTTCACCAGCAGGAAATGAGGCTGTCTGGGAACATCAGCCTCTAGAGATGGACCAGGGTTTGTAAACTAATAATAGAGACCACATGAGTTGGTTTAGCACTTTAGTGTCAAACAGCTAAGCCTAATGAATATCATATTCCCTTGTTTCTGTAGTTTAAAATGTCAAGTTTATCAAAGCATTGCCAGTAACAATAAGTCAAAGGAACAAGCCAACACTAATATGGAACCAAGCTCTTAACACACAAAAGACAGCACGGGGCATCAAGCCTCAAGGCCTGTGAAATGGTAGAGAACAATGTTAGAGGGCAAAGGGAACTGGAGGCTCAACTTCCTGTTTCTATCATTTTCTTCAAAGTTAACCTGATCTTGCCCTGCTTGTACAGGGGTGATGAGTGCCAATGGTCCTGTTACAAAGTACTGCATCCCACCGTGGAGCAAAGCCAGTGAAGGGTGAAACTGGAACTTTGGGGTTAGACTTAGTAGCTAATGACAATAGTGGGCCACCTTGAGGATGAAGAGGACAGTGCAGAGCCACTGCCAGGAGAGGGGTTTTGTTTGGGTTTTCTATTCATGTTACTAACTGGATCCCATGCTCTTCCTCAATCTTGTTCTGTACCCCAAGCTCCCATATTTTGGCCTGCTATTTGGAGATAGGAGTGTACTCTGTCACCAGTGACACAAGAGGCTAGTTACCCAATCATCACCTTCCAGTGAACTGGTCAGAAGAAATGTTTCAAAATCTATGCATTCAATATAAATACTTTCTCATCCTGTGCATCAAGAAGTATCGTAGAGCCTCTTTGTCACTTCTGAAACAAAGCATCTCTTTGCTGTTGTCTCAACATTCAATTAAGTGTCTTCATAGAGAAAAATAGACTCTCGTTTCCACGTTTTTCATTGTCCCTCTATGCAGCAAGATAAATAAGAATTTATGTACTTTTACTTATAAATCCAGTAAATATTTATATTGTTTTTTGCCATAAAAGCACATGAAGCATTATAAGAGAGGTTTCTACTCTTAGGACTGAATAAAGTCACCAGTCGCAGTGAAGAAGTAATCTGTCAAGTGAGGCAAAGAGGGCTGTGTGTCCTGATTCCTGAGCCACAATTCCCTCTCTTGAATTGTACCTGGATTTATTCTTGGCTGGCTGGTGGTCTTCCTGAACACACACACAAATACATGCATGCACACCATGTCATGAACACATTTTGTGTTTAATCTGCTCTTTGACTTCTCTCAGATATTTTATTAGTCCATTCTGTCTTCAGTTCTGGTAGACTGTTATTCCACACTGACAAACATTTGAATTTTGCCTGGATTGTGTTTTTGGTGAAATATGTTAGTATCTGACTTAAGCTGAATATGGTGGACAGAGCAAAACTACCTTGGAAATGAAATTATATTTGAATAACCCATACAAAGGTCAGTGAAGATATTCATAAATTTAACAAGTCTAATAGCTTTAATTTAAAAAATTAAGAACTCAACCATGTTTAGACAGGTTGACTAGTTTTGTCAGTGCTGGGTGGAACACGCATTAGAATTTTTTTTCATCATGGTGCATTTATTAAGACATATTGTGTATCAACCATTGTGCTAAGTGCTTTATAGTATTTCATTTAATCCTGCAACAACCCCATGGGTAAGATTCTATTACTAGTCCCAGTTTAGCCTCCATAGCACAGATGAAGTAACTGAGGTTAAGAAGATAAGCAACTTTCTCAAGGTCACATAACTAGAAAACTGCTGGGACTAGAAATCAAATCCAATGAACCTAGCCCTGCCCTCTGTGTTTGTAACCACTACCCCATATTGTCCACACAATTGTTTGAATGCCTCTTAGCTTAGATCCATGCTGCGACACAGCATGGAATTATTGCTTCCAGAGATTTTCTTCCATGCAGCCTTAAAAAACTTATTTATTTTTGTGGTCTTTGTGAATCTGTCTCTCATCATTCAAAAGTTCCATAAGGAAAGGATTAAGATTCTCAAATGTCAGCAATTATCATAGCCTAGTACTTTTCTCATGGCTAGTACTGAATAAATGTGGGTTGGTGGGATGCCAAGTGCATAACCTCCCGAGTCAAACAGATGTGCATTTGAATCTGAGTTTGCTGCGTGCTAAAGCCATGGCCTTGGGTATCAGTGTCCTATTCTGAGAAGGGAACACAATGATAACTATCTTACAGTCATTGAAAAACTTACGTGAGACAAAATACTTGGCACAGTGCCAGGTTCATAGGAGGCCCTCAGTATACGACAGTGTGTTAGTCTGCAAAATACCACAAACTGGGTAGCTTAGACAACAGAAATTTATTTTCCCACAGTTCCAAGGAAGCTGGAAGTGCAAAAGCAAGGTATTGGCAGGTTTGGTTTCTCTTGAGGCCTCTCTCCTTGGCTTGTGGATGGCTGTGTGCTCACATGGCCTTCTCTCTGTACATGTGCACCTCTGCTGTCTTTTCCTCTTCTTGTAGGACACCAGTCATTGAATTAGGGCTCAACCATATGACTTCATTTAGCCTTAATGACCTCTTTAAAACCCCTATCTCCAAATACAGTCATATTCTAAGGTACTAGGGATTAGTGCCTCAACATATGAATTTGGGAGTAGGGAAGAAACAATTTGGTCTATAACAGACAGTTATCATTATTGCAGATGAATTGGGCACTAACTATCTAGAAATTCAAAATAGATGTTCCATGTCAGACCCAAGAATTGTGGTCCCTTTAAAGTGTCCTGATTGCAATTCTAGTTCTTCCTCTCCTTGGTGCCTTAGAGAAGGCAACCTAGAAAGGCTTTTTCTCTTTAGGGAACTGCATCATATTCACTCTTGGAAAGAAATATATTCAATATGGGGTTATTCAAGATACACTGGAGGAAAACATGATACATCAAGTCCAAGTTAAAGATAAGAACCGGGTGTGATGGCTCATGCCTGTAATCCTAACCCTTTGGAAGGCCAAGGCAGGAGGTTCACTTGAAGCCAGGAGTTGAGAGACTAGCCTGGGCAAGATCCTGTCTGTAAAGAAAAAAAGTTAGCCCATCACAGTGGTGCATGCCTGCAGTCCCAGCTACTTGGGAGGCTGAGGTGGGAGGATTGCTTGAGCCCAGGAGTTCAGGGCTGCAGTGAGCTAGGATCACAACACTGCACTGCAGCAGCCTTGGTAACAGAGTGAGACACTGTCTCTTAAGAAAAAAAAAAAAAAAAGATATGGATCAGAGGACTGCAACCCTGTCAGATGTGATTATCAGGCTGCCCAGTCTGCCAGGGAAGGAGACCCTCTTGTGGAGAGCTGGCAGTGGAGTGCTTCTCCAGTCTAATAATCTTACCGAATGCATCCTCCCTTACCATGCCTAGGTTCCTATCATTATACTCCCTGTATTTAGAGAAAATTATACATGACTGTCCTGTTGAGAAAAGGTCCAGGAAAGATGTTCCCTTCTCAGGGAGCCCTAGTGTGACAATCCCAGTTTATTTCACCCCATCTAGCTCTACGGAACCCCTGGCCTGCAGCTCTAATCCTCTCTATTGCCCCTGACGAAGTCCTTCTTGGTGCCTCTAAGCACAGGCGATGTCTGTCACTTCGATCTTCCCTTACATTTTGTCCTTTTCTCTCCTACAGCATTTACCATAGACTGCTCTCCATCGAAGTTGCTGTGCAGTCAACCACTCACTCAGTTCATTTGACAAATACTCAGTGAGGGCTTGCTATATGTCAGGTACATTGCCAGGGGCTGCACAGGTATCTATGCATCCCATGAGACAGGGACTCTCTGAAGGGCAGGACAGGACAGAAACTGTGTTTGCCTCATTTTTGTACCAGCTAGAGAGTCCACCCCTTGGCAAGGCTGTCCCTAAATGTTAGCTAAATTCAACAGACAGATGTGAAAGGGGACTTTCTCTGAGAACACTTTCCTCAGGAGGAAGATGAGGCTAGGCAAGCAAAAGGAGGCAATGTCTTCAGATCTGAAGAAAAGCTCCATTTCCAAAAGTCAGTAGAGATAATGGAGGTCCCGACTGTTAATCCCCGTCCTGAGAAAGGAGGCCACAGCTAAGAGGAGAGGTGGCAGAGCCAGCAAGAGGAAAGTGTTAGGGACCAGTCCCAGAGCACAAGCGAAACGATCAAGCAGCTAAGTATCAGCTGCTCTTCCTACTCTGACGCTTCTGGAATTCGTGGGTAATGTGTTTCTGAATTCGCCTCCTGCTTCTGCGTAAACAACATGATTTAATGATGTGGAGAGTCATTTGATAAAGCTGTTGATAGTGATTTTTCTTTAGCTCTCCTTTGGGACAAGGAAAGGGAAAGAATCAAAGCTTAATACAGATGCTGATTACAGAAACCAGGGGTGAAACTCAAGTTTTAAATAATTGTACTTATTTTCTGTTAAACTCTCATAGTTTCTGATAGTTACAGGATCACTGATGGTTAGCACCACACAAAGGTTAAATGTGCAAATACTGATCTCTTGGTTTCAGCTGTGAAAAAAAAGAGATAAGAACAAGGACATATAAAGAGGGCATAAAACTTGTAAGATAAAGGACAGGAAAGTGAAGGGTGAGGGAAAGAAACTGGGTCATCTAGTGCTCACTGAGCACCAACAATATGCCTTGAACTGTGCAAGCATTGGATGACAGGGCACAGGGTAGAAATGCCTGCACAACTCTCAGATAAAAGGGCATAGGCTAGAGATGTCAGGAAAATCAACTTCACTTGGTCTAGGATGGCCAAGAAGTTATACTTCACTCAGATCCCTTGAAGAGAAATTAAAAGGAAGGGAATTAGCATTTTTTAAGTGGCTACCACCTGCAGCTAGTTTCTTGTTGAATTCACACCCTTATAAGGCTTAGAGAGTTAGCTAACTTGCTGGTAAGAAGCTGCAATAAGTTATGACTATATTACAAACCTAAAGGGAAAAGGTGGGGAGTGGAGTAGAGTAAGAATTTGGACAGTTTTACAACTCTAACACCCAGAAATCAGGAAGGGGTGACTGAATAGGGCTATGCATGAAATTCAAGTTGGAAATGAGAGAATGTGTGAGCAGAAGACCCTAAAATCTCTGCCAGCCTTGACTAGGTGAGATAACTTTTGCTTTTTAGGTATCTGTAGCACTCAGAAAGAAAGATAAGCTAGCTACCACCTGGGGTCCACCTGGGGCTTTCCTCCCCTGCTCTCCTCTGCCGCAGCCCAGCAGTGAAGCCAAACAAGAAAGGGAATAGTAGGGCTGGAGACTGAAAAGTTAAGACCAAGTGGGGACTCTGGTTCAGGAAACAGAGGGGAGGAGAAAACCTTGAAGCTATAAAACAGAAAAAGCTGGAGGTATTGGGGGAAGAGAATAAAGGGACGTGTGCAAGAGGAAGAATTATTAAGTTGGGGGTAGGAGGATGAGAGACATGCTCTAGCTACCTTGCAGGGTGTCCCTAAAGTCTGTCTGTGATGATCTGCCTGGGGGAGACTGTGCCAAGCAGTTGGACCTCTCCGATTGTTTTGTGCCTTTTTTTTGACTATACAACTTTAGAGAGGTCAGCATGAACTTAAAGTATGTTCAAACTTCCTTCAGATTCCTTTGTGCATGTTTGCTCTGTGGAGGGCAGGAAAAGAAAGGACATCTCCCACCTGCCTGAATCACTGATTGCTGAGATACCACCAGCCATGAGGTGTAGGAGGTCAATGGTCCAGTTCACCTTATTCAATCACTATCTATCAGGTGGTTTTCCCTACTGGGTCTCTTAATGGGGATAATTTCTGAAAGGGATGCTTTCCTGCTCAATGGCGGTGATGAATGGCATTATTCCCAGTATCCACTCTTCTACATGTGAGAAGACTCTACAGGCACATGCATTACCATATGACCCAGGACCTCCCACGGGATGATGATATTTACCTGTTCAATGACTTCAAGCTTGGCTGTGACTTGCTTTGGCCAATAGAATGTGAGTGGGTTGATATATGCTCTCTCACATGCACACGCATGGAGCAGAAACCATAGGGTTTATCATATGGTTTTGCTAGCTCTCTTGTTTTATTCCTTCTACCATAAGAATGGCACGTTTCAGATGGGGCTTCTACTTCAGCCTGAATCCTGGATGAAGGAGCAACAGAGCCACAGCCAACTCATCGCTCAAATGTAGTGAGAGCTAGAAACAAACCTTTGCAGTGCTTCTTTCCACAGCATAGCCTAGTGAAAGCTGCTATCATGACAATTTTCTCTGTGTGCCCTCCTCATTTTATATTGCCCCAGCATTTTTAGGTCCAGTGTCTGTAATAAAGGATATTCATTCCTTTTCACAAATACCCTTCCTTCTTATCCCAAGTTATAGAAGATCATGTCACAAAAAAATCATGGCATGAAAGAGAGAGGGAAATTGGTATATTGAGAAAGAAGGAGAAACTGAGTATATCTCAGGTCTTTGGGAGAGTTAGCATTTTGGGTATAAAAGCATAGTGGCCAGAACTCTTACCAGGGCATATTCTGTTCCAACCACATCTAAAATGGCCTCCTATTCCCCTAGGCAGAAGCATCAGCTTCCAGCCTAAATCAGTGGTTCTGCTACTCAGCCCTGTTTTAGATTCACCTAGAGAATGCATCAACTCAGATTCCCAGGCCCCACTTTGAGAGTCTGATTCAGTAAGTCTAGGACAGGACCTAGAATCCTTATTTCTTCAACATTCCCCAGGTGATGCCAGTGAGATGCCAGGGTGGGAAGCCAGGACTAGCCCCACTTCACTGGCAGGCTTGCTGGGCCTTGAGAGTGCCAGCAAAGCCCAGGCCCTGAAGGGTTCTGTCTGAGGCTGGTGTGAGATGCTGCTCATCTGGGCCAGATGAGAGCCCAGGCCTTGTGCTGGAGAGCCCTAGGAATTCTAGGAACACCCTGTCCCCAGTGGTCCTTCTTGGCAGGAGGACAGCAATAGCATATGTGAGTGTATTTGTTTTCCTAGCCCTCTTGTATATCTTGCCCACTACAACTTGTCAGGCAGGCTGAGTCCTCCTCCACCCCGAGAGGTGGGGATGGCATGCCAGCTGAGGAGACCAGGGAGCCCAAGAGGTCTTCTGCTGATGTCTCCACAGAGGTTGATGACCACCTGCCTGTGAAATCACTGCTTACCTGTGGGGCCTCAGTGCCTTTCAATAGTCCTTGGACCGCTGCCCTTGAAGTCTCCCAGGAGTCAGACCTGAGCCTCAAGGAACAAAGGAAAATAACAATGCATAGGAAGAACCCAGCCACCAGAGAGACATAGAGCTGCTGGGGGAGACAGAAGACAATTTGCGTGTCATCATAATCATCATCACGTCTAAGGGTTAAAGCAGGACAAATGGGACTAAAAATGAGACTTTCTAAAAAAAATTAGTAGGTAAATTGAAGAAGATGGTTCTTGTTGAGATCTGAAGTAGTGAGTTGAAAGATTCAGTGGAAGAAATATACTGAAGCATAAAAAGATGTAAAAATTTGGAACTCTGGAGGGAAAATACAAAACACCTGGGGAATAGATCCAGGAGGAAAAGGAACAAACACCAGAAATTCCAGAAGAAAAAAAAAAGAACCACTGAGGAAATAAAATAACTAAACAAACCAAAATAAGCCATTTCCCTAAACCAAGGAAAGACCAGAGTCTGTAGAAACAATGAAAATGACCTATACTCAGGCATATTCTGATATCACATTTAAGGTAGAAGGAAAAAGAATCTACAAGCTGCCAAACGGAAACAATGCATAACTTAAATAGGAAAAGAATCAGTCTGGTATTTGATCTCTCAAGGCAAACTTCGAAGCTAAAAGATAACATCTATGGACATATGAGACAAAAGAATTGCAATCCTAGATTCCTATGCCCAGCAAAGACAGGCTTCACTTGCCAGTGTGAGAGAAAGAGATTTGTGACTGGGTAAGGCAGAGCTTCTAACCATACAAGTAAGACTGAACAGAGACTCTGAGGGTGAGAGGCGAAGACGGGAGGAAAAAGGTGGTGAGAATGAAACTTGCAATATAGAGAGCTAAACCTAAATGTGAAGCAATAAAAGATTAACTGGGATTATCTAACATTATTGTCAAATAAGGATTACTGAAATAAGATAGATATTGACCACCAGGGGAAACTAAGAACTATCTGAAAGTATTAAACAATGACAGAAAAACAGGATAGAGGCAGGGTATGAATTGGGCAGGCACAGGAGAGGAGAGAAGGAGGAAAAGAAAGCATTCTGTAATGTCAGCTGGATGGAGGCCAGAAGTAGAAGTGTTCTAAAGTTTTACTGTGGTGGTGCAAGAGCCCTGGGAAACACTGACCTGTTGTCTCTGTGTAACAGTACTCTGAGGGTAGGATTCTCACTAGTAGAGGAGAAAGTAAAGAACAACTTGAAAAGCATCAGTGATTTTGTCAGGGACCTGCTTCATTGCTCCTGAAATATAGCCAGCGTTCCCTAGACTGTGCCTTGTTTTGACAACTTGGCTCCTGTTTCTAAATTCACCCCACCTCTGGGAACCACCCTGTTCTGACCTTGGTGCTCTACTTTGGACACATTTGCTTTTGGCTCTGAACTCCCAGCAGCCTGGTCTCCAGCCTCCATGCACCTCAAGTCACACACTTCACCTCTACATGAGATGGGTGGCACAGGGAGTTTGCTGTGGAGCATCTGGGCCAAGTCCAAAATGGCTCTGGGTCTCCTACTCTTGAAGGAAAGTAAAGAAGTCAATTCTGGTGGTGTTCCAAACTGCTCTCTTGGACTAGTTTAAAACCTTAGAGATGCTGGAATCATCCTTTTCACCTTTCTCCTTTCCTCTTCCACTTCCATCCCCACCCAGGATCCAATACTGAAGGTTCCATTTTGAATTTTGGGTTCTCAGGCAACATATGGCCTGCCTTTTATTGTATTGCCTGTAGCATTCGGGGATTTCAGGAGAGCCTTTGAGAGACCTTGGTCTTATCCCCAGCTCAGCTCACGAGAAACAAACAAGAGACTGACTGTGGGCCTCTGAATATCACTCAGAACACCTGAAAATGATAGTAGGCCGACCCCTGCTTGTCTAATGCCAGAGAGGTCGAATAACTTGCCCCAGGTGAGAGCACCTGTTGGTGGCAGAGCCAGGATTAGAATCTACCATTTCCGCTCCAGACTCTCCCGATCCTCTAGTTCTTGCCAAGTCCCCTTTCAATCTGAGGCAGAATTTACCAATATTCAGGATGCCCTGCTCAATCTCTCTCTTAGATCGGACTCTAATTGGTAGCACTGTGCACCTTGTGTCTGGAATATGAGGCATTCAGATCATAATGGTCATACTTTTAGAACAAGAAAGCTCCAGCACATGGAAACACGTTTAATAAATCCAATATACTTTTAAAGTTGGAATTACCATATTTTGCCTCTATGAGGATGATTTGATTAAACAGAAATTCTAGATGGAGTCCATTTTTTGGACTCATACAGGAATCCTGCATGCTAACCCATCAGATAAAGAGAGTGGACAGATTGTAAATGCATCTTCTGAAAATGAATCAAGTCATGTTTCTCTTCATTCTGGTTACTCTTGTAAAGAGACAGCAGGTGAATAAAGCCCTTTTTCTATCTTATCTATTTGTGTATTATTAAACAGTGAGATCGTGTAATGCCTCTGCCTCCTAGCAACAGTGTACTGGTAATTCTTGGAAGAGTCATGAACTACAGGGTGAACAAAAAAAGCTTCTTGCTCTTATCTAGTGTTGTGGGATATAAACTACAGGCATGAGACAGCAGTTATTTTTTTGTTCTGTTAAAGGTCACAAAGGATAAATGATTACAATAACATTTCACCCACTGACTCTAGGTTTTTACTAGTAAATCCTGATATTGATTTCAAAAGCTGCAAATCTTTAATTCAAATATTTCTGATCGGGCCATAAATCCTGAAAATCAAATCTTTTTATGAATGAAGCATCTATGAAAATAGATGATGGATTTCATGGGCTGTCAAAGCAAAAATGTTACATTTCATAGTTTGTCATTGAATATGATATAAAACACCTACAGGTAGGTTATTTATATTGATAACATTATTATTCTTCAACATTGGAAACTCTTTTCTCGGGAATAAAAATAAAATATAAAAATAGCTTTTGGCACAACTAGAAATTTTGTGCTTTAGAATTAGATAGTGGAAAATAATGTGGATAAATGCCAAAAGCCATTTTCTTTAAGTCAAATACAGTGTGTGCCATTGCAAGGATAGGCCAGGCTGGACTGCGTTTCCCATCAGACACTACTCATCAGACACACTAGATGGGTAGACCCATCTACCATTATTTTTGCTGGAAATACAGGAGTCTTTTGCTGTTGTTGTTGTTGTCAGAGAAGGTCTCTCACACTCTGTTGCCCAGGCTGGAGAGTACAGTGGCACAATCATAGTTCACTGTAACCTCAGACTCTTGGGATCAAGCAACTCTCCTGCCTTGGCCACGTAAGGTGCTGGGATTACAGGCATGAGCCACCGTAGGAGTTCATATTCTAACTCTCCTTTTTGTTGTTGTTGTTATTGTCCTTTTTTATATTTCTTTCCCAGAAGTTAACAAACATTAGATTTATATTTCAGTCAGGTTAAGTATGCCCAAAGTTATTCTTTTCTTTCTGGGTAGTGATTGTGAGATGAAGAAGCTAGTTAGCTTTGCTGTTTTCTACAGCTATTGCAGTGGGCCATACTCCAGTCAGCTTTCTCATCAATAAATGTGTCACAAAGAGGATGATTAAAGAAATGTGACCAGATCAGGCAATTCTAACATCACAGCTCCCCAGACAACTAAGAGTTGTTTTAATGATTAAATTAAGATAACACATGTAATCTGGCACATAGTAAGTGCTCAACTAATGATAGCAATAATGGTAATGCAAATTATTATTATTATTTTCATTATACCTAATGATTCTAAGGCCCTTAGCATGGAGTATGGTCACTAGTTTAACATGACTTAGAAATTGCTCATGGTTATATATTACCAACTACAAATGGAAAAACGACATTGTTGGAAAGAGAATAAGTCAGATATTCAGGGAATATGCAGGCTTATATTAGGAAGGGAAGATGCAGGCTCAAAGAGCTCCCTTCTCAGATCCTGAAAACTAGAGTTTGGGTTTCATTTACAACAGTACATAATCTCAGCTGCACATAAGAAACCTTGCCACTTCTGCTCAGTAAAATACAAATCACTGACTACCCGTTTTTATTTTAGGCAGTTAGATAGTTAGTACATCGTTAATTTCTGCACATACTCAAGCTCAATATCACTGTCAGTTCGGTTTTATTTCTACCTCCTTTCAGAGATCCCTGGCTGGAGGTAAAGACTTGCTCTCTGAGTGTCTCTGGGTATACTAAGGCAATATGAATCTTTAGGAGCTCCCCTTCTTTGGGGGCAATTTATAACTCAAAACAGCAACAAATTTTCTTTTCAGGGTGGAAATACCATAAAAAATGAAGCAGCTTTGAAATATACATTACTGTAATGAAAGTGACTTGCTCGTTGGAAATTCCTGAGATAAGTCTTTATTGCAACCATTATTTAATGATGAGCATAATAATTAAAGGCTTGTTCTCAAAATAGTATCAGTGCCAGGACCTGGATGGTTCTGCAGCATTTCAGATTACAGAGTATGGCCACTGGTGGATGCCTCAGCTCGAGACTCTCTCTGCCTTTATTTTGACAATGTGAGGCCAAGGCCAAGGCCAAGTCCGAGGCCAGCATGTGCTTAGACTGGTATTCCCTAGCACACTGTTAGAGAAGCCACCAGCTGATGGGCTTCATAAAAGGTGCGGTCAAAACCGGCTGGGTAAAGTTAGTACTCTACCATTTGAGGCACAATGCCCACAAGGGTAGAAAGTCTCAGAAATTGCACAGTAAACGCCTGTTTAACTTTATGTAATATAGCTTTAAAAAAAGTTTTATTTTAGTACCAAAACACTTTTTGTGGGCATGTGGCACATCTATTAATATTCTGTGGAGCAGTGTTCTATGAGATACCAGTTTGGAAAATATTAGCTAGACCTGTGCTTTTCATTCCTAGCTCTATTACGGAATCACCCGGGAGCTCAAAAAGTATATCAATTCTGGCCCACTGCCCAACTTATTTTAAATTGGTCTGGGGTGACATCCAGGTATTGGTATTATTTTCAAAGGCTCCCTTCCCTAGGCAAGTCTAGTGTCTAGCCAGAGCTGAGAGCCACTGATGGAAGCCTCTCACTTATGCATCCCAATTATCCCCTTTCTAGTGCATAGAGTCATAGTGAGTAAGAAGAAGAAAAGAAAAGAAAAGCTCTCTAAAGCTCTGATGTGTCTGAGAAAGAAGCTTTTCCTGGGGTCAGATCTGGATCTACTCACTGATCTTGGAGTTTTAGCTGATACGTGGATTTGCCTGTTCATGGACTTACTTCCTATCACACTTCCTTTCCTTGGTGGTTGTCATTTTCAGCAGGAAGGGATAGGCTGCCTGCTCCACCCAGAACCTTTCCTGAAAACCTACACCTGCCAATATACAAACTTTACAGAAATTACCAGTAGCGCTTCCTCACAAAAAATGATGAGAACCTCTGCTGTAGGTAAACATTTCAAGACTTTATCTACAATTTATGAAAGCCTTTCTCCCATTGATCTGGCAGGTCCTGGAAGCCCCAGAAATGTCCATATCATTAGTGCAGTTTCCCTGGGAAATGGGAGCTGGGGAAGAAGCCTGGGAGGTGCAGCCTCAGAAAGCTGTGTCTAATGTAGATTTCTAGCTTTAAATTTGTTCCTTGTGTCTGAGATTTTCTAGAGTTTTGCTGGAAGAGAAAACCCATTTCTCCTCTTCTTTAAATAAGAAACAAAAATTTACTGATTAAGCAAGACCAGACAGAAAAAAGAGATGACTTTGTAGACTCATTTTATAATATTCTAAACAAATGAGATTCATCTTATTTAAGAGTACAGGAGAAACAGGCACTTAACATTTATTGAGCATCTACGATGTGCTAAGATAAATACAGGTTTTTTCATATTTCCATCTTATTTAATCCTGACACAACCCCTTGAGGTGATTCTTCTGTTCTCACTTTTGTGACTGTGGAAAGGGAGGCCCAAAGGGGTTAAGTTGTTGCCCACAGTGGGACGTGAGACAGAGCTGGGACTTGAACCCACATCTAGTGATGGTGATGGTCAAACCAGAGCCAGATGAGCCAGTTCCCCACCTTTGCAGCACTCACCATAAGAAACAGAACGTGAAAAACTGCAACCTGAGATCAGTGACCCGTTGAGAGCTCAGGTTTTCCATCCAGCCTGCATCATGACTCTCAGTGTATTTCGTATCATCTCCAGAATAGTATCTGAATTTTATAAGCATTTTCTCTTCAATGTTCTACTCTGGGCTTTGAAACAGAAGAAGGGTTAATGCTGTGGTGGAATGTGGCCTGTCCTGCTCCCTGAGTTCTTTTTTCACTACTCAAAAAATACGTAGGTGTCAGGGTAGACTCCTATAATGGTAACACCATGAGCATTGGATTAGACCTGGATTTAAATCTTACACTGTGATCTACTAATTCTGTGACCTTCAGTGACTTATTTTACCTCTTTAGGCTTCAGTCTTTTCATCCATAAAATGAGGTAATAATAACATTTGTCTCATAGAAAGTTGTGAATAAACAAGATTACAACTCAGGTCTCCTGAATTTACTTTCCATTATTAGCATATACCCAAACATGTAAAAGATCTAAATGTTTCACAGCTTTCCAAGGCTTATCATCTGTGAAGCTCAGGTGGATTTGGAAGTTTGGGTTTATTTATCAATTCATTAATTCAGTCATCAACATATTGCTTTAGTCATTCAACAAATGTTTTATTGAGTGCCTACTATGTGTCAGGCGTTTTGTCAGTCTCCAGAGATAATAGCAATTTTCAAGTAGCTTACAGTCTAACTAAGACAAATCTGACTGTATTATTATTTATACCCATTAGAGGTTCACAGGAATGATATTCACCCACTAATTTGTTAATGCGAGTCTGCCTAATTAACATGCATGCAATAGTACGCAATCTAAGTTAATATGTTTGCCCATTGTTGATGATCATAACTATGAGTTATGGTTAATTTCCAATCTGACTAGCTCTCTGGAAAAGCAAAAAGCACCTTCCCTCCATTTTGCTGCTCTGAATTGGGAAAGAGCAGATGCCTAGGTGAACGGCAGTGAAGAATGTATATTCAGTGAACTCTTACAAATCAAACTGTTTGCCCTGAATTAGGCTCAAGTCTGCAACTAATGACAACTAATGTATGGATTCCTGGCATTGAAGCATTTGGAGTTTAACTGTTTGTTGTCATTGAAAGTGAATGCCTTTCCAACGTGTAGTCGGAAGTGCTGAGAGGGCAGATCCTCAGCTAGGACTGAATGTCAATAATTTAATCATTTATTTTTTCTTGTCTGTTTTACGGCATGTTCTTTTCAGAGCATTCCCTAGTTGCTTTGATTCACATATACATTCCATTAATATTAATTTTCTGTGTTATAGTAACAACAAAAGAGTAAAACAGAAAGAGGAAAACCTTATCTTTCCCTATGAATAGCCCAGGTCCACATGAAGGAGAAATTAGAGTAGACAGCTGGCACCATAGCCTGTTATTCAAGGCCCAGGCAACCCTGACTAGCTCCTCGGTTCTCTCCTTTGCTCTTCTCTGAGGAAGAAAAATCAGCTTGAAGAGTCAAGCAGAACGACGAACTTTTTAAGGGCAAGATAATTCACAGGATCAGACAGTGATAGAGTCACTTTGGGAACTTGCTTTGCATTTAGAATACCCACTCTACATGGCATGTTAGTCCTGGCAGAGAGGCTTGCTTCCACACCAAAAGCCCTAATTCACTTTCCACTTAGGCCCTTCCCATCCCTCAGCAGCATTTCCCTTTATCAGGCAGATAAGACTGGGGGGGAGGCAACATCTATCTTTTATGCATCCTACGACACTGCAGATGGAAACTACCTGCCCTGGTATGGTGCCACTTTTTTACATTTGATTTTTATGGATGAAAACATTGCTTCATCTGATACTTATAAAATACCACATTTGCCACTGAGAGGCTTCTGTGTCCAAACATCTGCCCCGCCCCCCATGTCTCATCTTGATCTTCACAGCTGAGGCCCATCTGGATCATCCTCCTTTCCAGCTGACAGTGAGAGAGCCAATGAAATTCCTTTTCCTGTTGCTGGGTGACTGCGAATATTTTGAAAACAAGTCCCTTAAAGGCAGCAGCTTCAAGGCCTGCCATTGGCTGGCTGGGCATACTGTGCAGTGCTGACACATGAAGGCTGGCAGAGGAGTGACAGTTGGGAATAGCTACGCAAATATATTACTGGCCTGATGGTCCACTGGAGGGAAAGACTATTTCAAGGCTGAGTGACAACTATAACATACCCTGTTAGAAGAAAAATAAATCTCCCTGAGTCTACATTCAGGCATCTGAAGAACATTGCAGAAAATACTGCAGACAAAAAAAAAAAAAAGAAAGAAAGAAACAACAACAACAACAACAACTCAAGGTTGTCCTACCCTCAAATCTCCTGCTTTTTACGGTCTGATGAGCAGTTCCTCCTGTTCAAGAAATATATGGGTATTTCCACATACTTTGATAGAATTTGTGTTCATACATTTTAAAGCCCAACCTTGTTTATTTGGAAAATAATTTTCAACAAAGTCATGGAGGATTTTCTTTGCCTCCTTGTCTCCAGCGTCCCTTCCTTCACCTTCCTCCCCTGACCTTCAAGTCCAAAAATCCAGCAGGCACAGGATGCGGTCAGTGTCAGGGGCAGCATTGGCTGCATTTTATCTCACTCTGTCCACTTAAAATATTTGCATCCTGGTGGGAGGATAAGCACAGTCCTGTCTAAACAGCTTTGGGATTCATCTTTGCAGCTGGAGAGAGCTGTTTGGATACAAGTAACTGCTTTTGTTAACACCGGGTTAACTGTTCACACACAAATCTGCCAACGAGCCTCTAGGAAGGAATGTCCTTCTATTAATTGAATTCTAATGAGTCCAGGAAGTAGATTAGGAATTGAGCTATTTTACTATGAGTTTCAAATATCAGATCTAGGAATGTTTGGCCTGTCTGATCTCCTTAATTATCCAGCAGGTCCCAATAAATTCATGAAGAAATGACTAGAAGAAATCTGTGGGTTATTGGTTGATCCAGTTGCAGGGTGCTTTTCTATATATCAGAGACTATAGTGTTCAAACACAAGAGAAAGAGGCTGATCTGAGAAGACCTGATGGGCTAGTCATTAGGGAGGAGTTCCTGGGCCAATTTAATTGGCATGTTCCTGAAAGTTATATTAATTTGCCTTATAATATTTGGGTAAGTTTGAGAGCCAAATCAGGGTGAGCATCAGTGGGGTCATCCCTGGTTTCTATTTAGTTGTGGAAATAGAAATGCTTTAGGACATAGTAGAACATTCTTTTCAATGATGCAATATAGCCAACATCACCTGTGGAACCACTTCTGCAGACAGAGCGATCACTCGTGGGTGTCACCCAGTTTCTAGACATTATGAAGAGGCTCTTGTGAGCATCTCACCTGTATCTCAGGAAATGCCTGCCTGTCATAAAAGAGGGCATGGGGTCATGCAAATTTACCTGCATGTACTGTGAAGGACAGCTATGATACTCTCCACCAGGTACCTCTTTCCTTTCTAGAACTGGCCCTCCTTCTGCCACGACCCCATGTTTCCACCTAGATTTGATTTTTCCAACTGATACACTTTTCTAAGCACACACTTCTCATCACAGTTGACTGGTCCAGGGATGGACATGTGAACCAAGCGGGCCAATCAGAAAATGTCCCTGATATTTTCCAAACTGGAACTTGGGAATGTGTAATTCCCTTCTAGAAGGGGTTGCTGAAAGATGAGAAACCTAGGCTCTGCCAGAGGCCACTTTTACCCCTTTGTAGAGCAAGCCAGTCTGCAGTGAGCACCCAAGGGCTCCATGTGCAATGTGAGGCTTCTCATATTTGGCCCAAGGGGCCACCTGGGTGCTTAGTGGAGAGTCACAGCAGCCAGCCCCAGCAATGGCCAACTGGCTCTGAGGGTAGCAGATGGTTTTGCAGGAGCCCATTGTGTGGGGCAGGTTTTCCTTTTGTCAACACTTCCTGGGAAGACTTTGGGCTTTTGCATACTATATAGAGGAAGGAGATTTTACATCTGAGACCCTGGGCCCTTTTCTACCCTGCCTTCCCACAAATGAATTTACCACACAACAAGAGAAAGAGTTCCTGTGGGGACAGAAGCTTGCTTGCACCCCAGGGCAGACAGGGCCACTGCTAACACTAGAATAGTGGACCTATGGTCTTTCAAGGGTTATCAAAATAACCAGCTTTTGCCCTCACACACAACTCCTCAGAGAACCGGAGGAAAGCTGTTTTCAAGAAGACCACTGATGGTTTAAAAGATATTTCAGGCAGAAGCATACATTTCTTCATGGTTTTAAAGGGAAAGAAGTTCAATGTCATCACAGAAAACCTCTCACGTTCTTCTCGTTCATTTCTGAATTCTAAATCTTTTCTGTTGGTGGTCAGGGGAAGAGTAAAAAGTGGTTTTCTGTAATCCCAGCACTTTGGGAGGCCGAGACGGGCGGATCACGAGGTCAGGAGATCGAGACCATCCTGGCTAACACGGTGAAACCCCGTCTCTACTAAAAATACAAAAAACCTAGCCGGGCGAGGTGGTGGGCGCCTGTAGTCCCAGCAACTCGGGAGGCTGAGGCAGGAGAATGGCGTAAACCCGGGAGGCGGAGCTTGCAGTGAGCTGAGATCCGGCCACTGTGCTCCAGCCTGGGCGACAGAGCGAGACTCCGTCTCAAAAAAAAAAAAAAAAAAAAAAAAAACTGGTTTTCCTCAAAAGCCAGCTTCAGTGGTTTACAGAGTTGTTTGACACACTTAAGCCTAAGTGTTGAGGACGGCCACCTGTTCCCGCAGAAATCACAAAGCCTGGTTTTCACAGAACTCATCTCCATCTCCAGGAAGGCCAGAGGTGAATTATAGTATATGTTAGGACAATGAACCTAGTAGCAAGAGGAATGGGATTACTCAGCACAGGAATTGTTTGAAATTTGCCCTTTGGAGAAAATAAGTGCTGTCAGCGCCCACAAACATATTCCTTGAAATTGATATTCCAGAATATTGAAGGCTAAGGAATCATACCTGCTCAAGCAATGGGGCTGGATTACTTTTCAAAGTATGTAACCTTAAAACAAACAAATGAACACACAAACAAGCCAAAACATTCTTAGCAAGATCTGTTGAAATCTTGAAACCTGAACTCATCTATCGAGAAAGTAAATCAAGATTATTCAAGGGCTCACAATAGGACGATAAGGAGAGGGTCAAGCCAAGGCCAGAAGAATCTCAAACAAAAAGCATTCCATGTCATTTCAAAAAGGATCTTACAAATACAGCATGCCCACCCATCTCTCTGTTCCTTAATGTGTGCAATGTAATTACCTGGGCGTTTCTCTTTGTGCCTCAGTTTTATCATGTGTAAAATAAGAAAAATAATAGTAGGGTTTTTGTGAAGACTAAATGAATTAATACAGGTAAGGCACCAAAAACAGGCCTGGCAGCTGGTAAAATGTTCAGTAAATGTTTATTTTCCAGATGACCATCACATGGAGTAGACTGAGCATACAGTGGGGCCTAAGAAAAGGACCTCAGCAGCATGAACCAAGGTCTCCAAACTGGCAGCGTAACATCTCTCTTAGCTGCCTGATCCTTAAATGGGATAGAGCCACTGATGCCTCCTTCAGAGGCTTGCTCTTAACATTCAGTGAAATAAGAGCTATGAAAGCACTTGGAATGAGCAAAAATGCTGTGCTTCTCATAGGATTTCTCTTAGTGAACAGTAATATTTGAAAACGTATAATGATTGGTGTCATGTTATCCTACAGAAAGCCTAGGAAATGTATTTTAAAGTCCGTCCACCTGTAGATGCTTAATGACAGAACAGTATTAAACCTCTTATCCCTGGATAGGTTGAACACAGCCTTACTGTAAGTTCTTACCAGCCCTTCTCAGACTTTCGCCTTTCACGGGTGTGGATTTAATTATAGTGATTGTAAAGAAGTACCTGTGGATGCTGCTCTGGGAAGGTTTTCAGAGCCAGCGTGAGGCCAGATGCTGGGGCCCCCAGTCTGGGGGGATGAGGTGAAATCTGTTTTGAACTTAGATCCCTTCTACCATGTGGTCTTATAGAAACGATTCTAGAGTTTTCTGTTACAGTGGGACTGTAACAGACTTTCAATTTTTATTAAAATTCTGACTTGTTCATAGCCTAATTCCTTTCAGTCTCAGTGAAATGCTTTAGTCCCTGGATGGAAACATCATTCTGAATTACATGAAAGTCTCAGAATATTCTCTGTGACTATTCTTGTTCATAATGCTGAGTTTAATTCCTTGGTTTTATATAGATATGGACATCAAATCCAAAGACAGAAAAATCCTGCACAGATGTTGTGTATTGACTGTAGATGTTCTGATATCTGGCTTAGGTGGTGTCTTTGTGAATGTTATGAATTGCTTCTAGGGAAGCAAAAAGCACCTCAACAGAGCTACCATTTCACCAACATGCAGCATTCCAGGGAAAGGGAAGAGAAGGAGTGCTTGATGGCTCTATCAGCTCTGGCAAGGAAATGAATGCATTGAAGGGACAGAGTGCAGGCACACAGACAGCGAGGCTCAAGTCTCCTGGCTGCATACATGCTGCAATTACACACCACAATAAAAAGAATTAATGTAGCATCTGACCCGCTGACCTCCAGATGCCTACTGCACCACCTCATCAACAGTCACCAGACCTCCACGGTGCCTCCTTGGCCACCAACTGGCTACCTCACTGGGATACAGCAAGCACAAGGGCCTTACCCAGGCTTTGTTCTTAAGGCTAAACCAAAGGGGAGAGTCCCCCAGTCCCTCCACCTTGTGCCTGGGCAAATGAATAAGCTGTCCATGTCACTAACATATTCCAGGTCATGCGTACACACAAACATTATTATATCTCGAAATTACTTTTAAATTACTGTCTTTGGGGTTTTAACCATTTTCCTAGAAATGTGGCTCAGCAAATCCTTACGTGGAGCAAGGATGGCACCCAGTGGCCAAAGTGCTTCATCTCAGACCCTGTTTTCTCAGGGCTTTTCCATTTGCTTCTCTCTTTGGAGACAATGAATTGCCATGAGATCCTTTTGTAAAGCCAGAGTTGAAACTCCAAATCACATGACTGTCCCATTAAGTTGAAGCACGTGCACACACACACACACACAAATTGAAACAGTATCAGGAGCTAATTCAGAATAGCTAAAACTTTTGAAAAATCTTTAAAATTTTACCTTGAGAGTTTTATGTTAAAATCATCATATTTCAGATGTGCAGATTACCATCTATGATGTTCCCAATATCAAGTATCACTATAGGAAATATCATAAAAAATGCAAGCCCAGTCTCACATTCTTCACTTTATATCTTCCCCCAAACAGTCTCTAGTTTGTAAGTGCTCATGCCTTAAACATAAGACTTTATCACCTGACAAGTGCTTTATCATGAAACTGATGTTTGCAATCTCGTATCCTTGTTATCTTTCGTACAAGGTACTTGGCAGGCCTGGAGAGCACAGGATAATAGAGTCGGATTGCTCTTTTTCCTCTGAGCTTTCCAGATGTCAAGAGATTTCGATACAGCTAGATAGCCAATCAGACTGTAAGGAAGACAGGCAAGATGTCAGAATAATGAATCATATACTCTCTTGCTAAGAATGATGCAATGTCTCCATAATGTTACTGTTTCCAATTTCCTTAGGTTTCCAAGCAATCTAAACCTCCAGGGCAAAATGTCGCATGGATAGCACAACCACAATGCAAAAAGAAGTTTCTAATAAAACAACATTACATATTAATTACCCAAAGAGTACCATAAACAGTCTTACTAAAAGTCAATATGTTAAGTTCAGCCAACAATTCTGTCTGCCTTTCTCAGACGTCATCACCATTCATGCTTATTTGACCCTCAACATGTCAAAATGCCACCAAGATTCCAAGAATAATAGCTGAATCAAAATAAATGACTTAAGAATGAAACTCCATGACATTGCTTCCATTTTCCTACTCCACTTGAAGAACAGCATTGTCTTCAAGATCACACAAAACCTTGCAGAAGAAAAACCAAAGCAGAGGGGTTCCATTTTTCTTTCTGGTTATTTGATCCTTAGCTGTCTTCTACGTAAAATGGAGATATGCTAACCCTGCCCTCACCAAGACTTTGTGAGCCTCAAGTGAGATGATGGACATGTACATGTTTTTGTACACTGCTATTTCTTATTATTTAAGACATTTTTATTATTTAAACATTTATAGGTAGCATTAGTGTATAGTTTTGAGACTGATGAGATTGAGTCTCTTTTTTTACCCAAGTAATCACGTATCTTCCTCATGAGTATTATTATATTACCTTGCAAATATAATATAGTCATGAGGGGCTTTGGAAATTACTTATATGTAATGAAATCAAACTGAGCTATATTGAACAGAGCTTGAATTCAAAAATTTGAGTATTCAAAAATCATAAAAACCCCTAAATGTTTTGTCAACATTTATGTTGTCTTATGTTTTATTTTCCCCTTTTCTCCTAGAGATGAATTTTACAGGTTCATAAAATTATAGCATTTTTTAGCTAGAAATGGTTTTGTTTTGCAGATGAGGAAACCTGAAGCCTAGAAATGGAAATCAACCAAAAGGTCTGGTGGCTGCGTTGTCTTTTTATACATTTGCTTGCTCTTGTCTTACTGTGTCCATGGTCTTACAAAGACTGTTAAAAGGGCAGGTCTGGCTACTGAGACTACAGAAAACCCTTTGGCCACACATTGTCTCCTAACTTCCTATTTCACAGGGTGTCTTGAGACCAAAAGAGTTATGATTCACAAACACTTAAAAGATTTTGGATGAATTATTTCCAACTGAGAAAAAATAGGAAGAACAGCCAAACCAGAGCATGATTTCAAAAACAGAAAAGACAGAATATAGAACTATATAAAATAGTAAATACAAATACAAATAATGAAGTATTAGGTGTTTTGAAGGTCAAAAAAATAGGTTTAAAAAATTTAGTCAGCAGGGTGGTGGTAGCAGGATACATGAATAAAGAAACTTATTTAATAGTAAAGAGACTGCTGAATCAACTAAGAGTTAAAGGCAAGGGGCTTTTGCCTCCAGCAGGGAAGAGAGACACTATCACTACAGCACACTCCAAAGAGGATAGGGCCAGTACCTATCCTAAACAAAGGAAAGGAATTCCTTTATTTTCATATAGTTTAGGGTGCACAGGACAACAACCAGGAACATAAAAACAAGGGATTTCAAACAGCATAAAGCAAGGGTTGGGACGAAATTGTCAGAAATTTCCATTGTCATAGGTCCCTGTTCAAAATCCCACCCAAGCATTATAATTTCTTTTGCCAAAAAAATGGTAAACATTTCAAGGAATTTGGTCACAAGGTAGAAATTTCTCCAGCACCCAGGTGCAAGGCATGGCTTTAGGTGACATACGGGTTACCCAATGAGTAAGTCTAGGATTCTCTCCTAAAAATGCATCTGCTTTAATCATTTGAGTAGACAGGTGCACCAAGATTTATATTGCAAGGTAGAAAGTGATGAATATGGCGGGAAGAAGGGCAAATGAGAAGGTCACTTTTGACTGAAGGACAGCAGGAATGACTTCATAGAGAAAGGGGCAGTTGAGAAGGGTCAGATAGATTGTTAGGGCTTTATATATACAGATAGGGAGAAGGATGGGTGCAAACATAGAAGAGGACAGGGAATGGGCAGAAAACACCAAGTAGAACTATTTGATTAAGGATGGGTCAGTGTGAGCATGGGAATCAGGCTGGAAAAGTGAGCTGAAAGTTAAGTTTAGAATACTTTTAATGTCCAATTAAATAATTCAAATTGAAAGAATTTAGAGGCATATAGAAGATACTAAACTTTGTGAGCTGGAACCTACGCCAACAGAAGCGTTCATCTGTTCATCTGTTAGCTCTGCACAGGATGGATCTGGGATAGGGTCAACAGCAGGAGGTGGGACCCCAGCTAGGAGAGCAGTGTACAATAATGGCCTGCCTGAGGGAGAGTGAGGATCTGAACTGGTGAAGGCTGTGAGGATGGACAGGAGCAGGAGATGTTTGGAAAGCAGAATGGACAGGACTGCATGTGGGGGCGGGCGGTGATGAGGACCCCATGATGACTGTACAATGATAGCCAAAGTGTGCAACTGGAGATTGAGGGCTACAGAAGCCCAACAGCGAGGAGGTTGTAGCTCTGCACATACTGAATGAATGAACAGCAGAGGGAAGGCCACCCATTGTGATGGCTAACTCAAGTCCCTCTCACTGAGGTGAGGGGCTATGTGTTCTTCATTTCCTGACTCCACAGCTAGAGTTATCAATGGATCTAATTAGAGGAAAACCAAAAAGAAGATAAAGTGATACAGTCTCAGATGCCCCAGCGTTCTGGAAGGTTCTGATGACTTTAACCTCTCCAGTTCCCTTCACAGTTCAGGAGTCAGGGATCTCACTGGGCCACACTGTTGCTCTCCATTGGACCTTCAGGACTTGTTGCCGCTTTGTTCCTAGCACTCTGAAACAAAAATGAACCCTCCTTTATTTCACTGCCTCAGGTTCAGACTTCCTGAGTTTTCCCGTGTGACACTTAGGGAACGCAGTGAACTCTGATGTGCTAACATGGGGGAGGGAGAAGATGAGAGAAAACCCTCCAGGCCCACTCTTCCTCCCAGGGAAAGGAGATGCTCACAGTGACCTTGTGGGGACAGTGTCCTCGCTTTGTTTTCAAATAGAAGTGACAAACAGCGGCTGCTGAAGTTGATGTGAGGGGAGGTCAGGGTCACCACAGGATGTATTTTGGTCAGGCGGGTCCTTGAAGGGCCCTCAATCCCTAGCCGCTTAGCTCAGCAGGAGGAAAGACCAGCCTGGGCTTGCAGACCTGGTTCCCCTCATGCCCAGCACCCACTCCCCTGCCCTCCGCCACTATCTTCAATACTCAAGAGTGACAAAGTACAACCATCCTTTTTCTGATGTGGCATTTGATTAAGACACAATTCATAAAGAGAGCTGGACATTTGAACGCAAAACACTCCGCATATTTATGGATGCGTCCTGAGCAGTGCAAGCCGCCCGGCTCTGCTGCTGCTTGTGAGCAGGAGATGCCCTTTAGGGTGCTGATGCAGCTGTTTCCTCTGCAGTCAATTTCCTGGTGAAGGTTCAATAACTTTCCCTGACGATAAAAAACAAAACAAAACAAAACAAAAACTCGGATATTAAACTTGGCATAAATACTATTTAAAGTCAAAACAACTACCTAAATTCCAAAGGCGGGCACAGAAGAGGAGACAGCATAGGCTAGGTACCAAATTCCTTTTACATGGCTTCGAAGTAATCTTTTAAACAACCTTAGAAATGAGCCGAGATGCACTGAAAAGCCACTGTTGGCATTTCAGAAGGTAGCATTTCAGGAAGGCCATGAGAACTGAGACTGCAGAGAAACAAGACAAAGCTCCTGCCCTCTTTCTGGTACCCAGAAGTCCTGCTTTATCCCTGGCTGTGGAGGAGCCTCTATGGGTCATCTGCCCTGAGCGGGAGGAGCTGGAGGTGCCCCTACCAATGGGGTGGGTAGTAAGCTCCCCGGCCTCTGCCATCCCGCAGCTGTCCATGGGACTCAGGTCTACCCCTCTTCCTCTTCGGCATTCTCTGTGTCACCTGAGTTCGGGTAAATGCCATGGTGTTACCCTCTGTCTGCATAGTACACTCTGCCTCTGCAAGGGGCCGCTGCAAGGATTGGGCTCTTCCAGGGCTTGGAAATTGATTGCACAGGGCGATGGCTAGCGTGTGTAGTGCCTTTGTGTCAACTGGAGAAAGGAACACCACCTGGCAGATCAACTACTAAAAGGCACCCCATGCACTGGGCCAACCAAGGGGAGGGGGGCAGCCCTGCACCTGCCTGCTGTGCAAGGGGCCCTAGTGCAGGGCATATGGCAGACACATCTCCTGGCATAGCTGTAAAGGCAGTCTTGAGGGCTGAAGCTTCTTATTATACACGTTAGACTATTTCATGGATTAAAGTGTCTTCTCAAATCTAATTTATTTTTTAAGCCTAGTAAATCACATCCTATTGCTCAGTCTGCAAAGGAGGCCATAAGATCCTATTTTTGATGCAGTCATTCTTATTTCAGTATATAAATGCCACAAGGAATACCTATTCTTGGTACTTTATTTTATTTTATTTTATTTTATTTTATTTTATTTTATTTTATTTTATTTTATTTACCGGGATATTAATTCGTGGCCTAGGCATTAACATTGAAAACTTGAAATATGTATGAGGTAGTCCAAACCCAAACCCTAACCTGAGTTATTGGTGCTTAATTACTGAGGCAGTTATAGTGCTGTAAATGAGTTCATCTCTGATTGCAGCCGTAACCCATGCAGTTCTCAATTGAAGGAAGGGATGATACAAGGTGGCAATATAACACCACAACGTCCATGAGTTGATTTTAATTGGTAAACTGGCAATATATAGTGATAACTGTTTGGTCTGTCCACCGCATTGGAATCTAAGGAAAGTCCATAAAATTACAGGAGCATATAATTGGGGTACTAAACTCATTTTCTTATATTATCACAGCTGGCATCTTTAGGTTATTGAAAGCCTTTAAACTAGTCATCTTCAAGGAGATGTAATTGTCAATATGGTCTTTATACATTATTCCTGTTAGCACAGAGCTGCAGAGATATAAACATTCACTAAAATCTGCACAAATTTTCTGTATATAACTTTCTTATTTCAAGTTCATGGAAGATCAGTAAATGTTAATGAGGATTAAAAACCATTTTTTAGATCCTAGTTTCCTCATTAGATGCACAGGACAATCAACTCATAAGGCATAATTTATTGATACCACGACCTGAATCAGACTTTCAAAATAGTTAATTCATTAGTTCCAGGAAGTTCTGTGATCTTTTTGTGTATAGGTGAACCTACAAGAAAGACTGTTTCTTGAAGTATAAATGATATATCAGAATCAGGAAAAATAAACCCAAATTCTGACATTCTTGGATGATTAATTATATGTTGTTTTATCTATTTATTCTTGCTGGGCAGTCCAAGGACACTTCTAGAAAGGTTTTCACACTCTAATCCCATTCTCTCAGCCATCACTACTACACACTCCTCAAGGAAATTTTTCCCAACAGAAGTAATAGGGTTATCAGAATAAAACAGAACAACAATGCTCCCCCTAACAAGGCATTCTAGAATAGGGGGAGAAAATCCCAAAACATAAAGGGGTGTGAAATAGGAAGACCAGATATGAGGAAGGCTAAGATGGCATCAGCCTAGCATTAATGATTATTAAAGATTCACTACAGGTTTGTCTTACGTGAAACCATCTTCCTGTAGACCCCACAATCTCTGAGTACAAATGGTACCAAACTAAGAGTAATTAATTGTGTATATATCATGTTCTCCAATAGTACAGAGTCTCCATCTCTCCTACTTATTTTTGGGAATATTCAGGGTATACCTTACCTGTCCTTAAAATGTGACCACTGAGCCTGCATTGATTCCATCGATGCCATCAGCTTCTGCTGGTCACACAGGTAGGAAGGGGCCCTGCCGTGGGTCTGTAGTGATGCTTCCTTCATTAGGCTGCTGCCTTCTGTTGTGTGCTGTTGGCACGCTGACCCTCATTCTATCAGGAGCATTTAATGCACTGAAACTATACCAAAGTCCATGCCTTCTGTGTTTACTCATATTCTCAGCTAAGAACATGGATCCATGAGAGGCTGAGGTGAGGGATAAATCCAAGGTAAAAACTTCATGCTGAACTTGGAATCATCTAGACACTGAGTTCTGTGGCCTTAACTTTCATGAGGAAGAGTTCTTGACTCAGAAGGCCTGTTAGTCTCTCATATAAATAACTACAACTCACTTGTCTCCCAGACATTTCTGCATCCCAGATGTGGTGCAGCTTGGGTTCCAACTGAAGTCTGTCATATGTACGTGTGTAAAATTTGACCTCCAGATTTTTGTCAGCACTGGATGAATCAGTTTCTTCCCAAACTCTGGCTTAAGTTCTGAATCACGGATCACTAGTCTGGTTGGGTATAGTCCAATACATTGGGACTCAGCCATCCTTTAACTCAGTGGTCCTCATCCTATTTGGCACCAGGGACCAGTTTCATGGAAGACAATTTTTCCATGGACCTGGGAGGAGTGGGGGTGTGGGGATGGTTTTGGAATAAAACTGTTCTACCTCATATCATCAGGCATTAGATTCTCATAAGGAGCACACAACGTAGATCCCTCACATGCGCAGTTCACAGTAGGGTTTGCACTCCCATGAGTATCTAATGCCACTGCTGATCTGACAGGAGGGGGAGCTCAGGTGGTAATGCTTGCACACCTGCTGCTCACCTCCTTCTGTGTGGCCTAGTACCAGTCCATGGCCTGGGTTGAGGACCCCTGCTTTAACTCATGAAATCTCATGGATAACTCTGATTCCAGACTTCAAAGCATTGCACATTTAAAACAATTTTTTTACAATCATCTTTGTTAAAAAAGTACTGCAGATAGGAAGAATGACAATATACTTGAACGTAAACATGGTTTGTCATATATATCGGTCAAAACAAAGCACATATTTACTGTTATTTAGCTACAATGTTAGAAAACTGCCATTGCATGTATTCCAGCCTGGAATCTCGGTAAACGCTTTTCACTGTCTATGTGCAGGATTATTTTAAGCCCACTACATTTTAATGTTATTGCTGCAGTTATAACAGACATCAACTACCAATTAGAATAATGTTTTATTTACTGTATATATCAAGAAAACTCCCGTTTTAAAATGGTTAAAATGATCTACTATATCTCAATTACATTGTAATAGGATGCTAGCTAATATCTTTCATGATAAAATCTAGAGTAAATCAGTTAAGTTCTCAATCTTGATAATTTTAAGATGAAATAACCCTTTTTTCTCAAATTTAAATACTGCATATTTAGTATATTTGTGAGCTAACAATAGAAATGCATACTAAATTCCAGGACAATGTTTTCTTTAAGCAAAAAATTAAGCCTAAATGTTGGTGCCTTTAGAAAGTAAACAGCTAGGCCGGGCACAGTGGCTCACACCTGTAATCCCAGCACTTTGGGAGGCAGATCACAAGGTCAGGAATTTGAGACCAACCTGACCAACATGGTGAAACCCTGTCTCTACTAAAAATACAAAAATTAGCAGGGCATGGTGATGTGTGCCTGTAATCCCTGCTACTTGGGAGGCTGCAGCAGGAGAATCGCTTGAACCCAGGAGGTGGAGGTTGCAGTGAGCTGAGATTGTGCCACTGTACTCCAGCCTGGGTGACAGAGAGCCAGACTCTGTCTCAAAAGAAAAAAAAAAGTAAACGACTATGGATTTTGGCCTGCTATATCTCTGGGCAGCTCTTGCAGTCATATTTGGTCATATGAGTCAAAGCTCATATTATCATCTTTGCTGTCTTTCTTCTTGCCTACCACTTCCCTCTTTTAGCAATGATGATAATTATAATAATAGCAAAAATACAATATAAACATTATATGAGCATGTTAGCAGGAATTGGATATTTTCATAAATAGGATTTCTGAAGAATTGAACTTTATTGGCTAAAATAAAAAAGGCTTAAATATTTTTGATGGAAAATTTATAAAATTTTTATATCCATTAAGTAAAATTTATATGAAATACATAAAATAATTACATATTATCACCATTTTAAAATTAATGACTAATTGCTTCGAGTACTAGAACCATTGGTACTCTTTGGATTTATTTATTCATTCACTTATCCATCCATTCATTCATCCATTCAACAAGTATTTATTGAGTGTTACTATATCCCAAGGACCATAAAAGGAGGAAGAGATATAGCAGTGAATAAAACATACAATTAGTGCTGTCCTGATGGAGCTTTAGTTCAAGCTGGTATGCAGGATGTTTTCCTCTGCAACAAATGGGCCCTGACTGCTGTAGTTTCAGTTGTTCTGTCTCCTCCCTCTGCTGTCAGCTGTCACCTTATCTCTCCCTTTTTATCTGTGTTACAATTGTAGGTCTTTCCCCAAAGCATCTCTCTAAGTCAATAATAGACCCTATCCTTGGATGGAGCCCAAGTAGTTCCTACGCTCACAGTATATGTGCTGCTTCTGGCCCTTGCAAGGAGTTCTTTTATCCCTACTCTCAGTGTTTGGAACAAACATCTTCCTTTGCTCCCTTTCATCATTCATGTGCTCAGTTCTAATGATGTGATTCAATTCTTAGGCCCAATGGTCTCTCCGCCATATATATGCAAATGGGACTCTTAGAAAAGTAGCCATCACCAAGTGATATTACATTCTAGTATTGCAATACAAAACATGATCTTTCTCATGACTGTGGTAGCTCTTCCTGATAATTTTCTGAACCGCCACCTATATGTAAAAAGACAGGCACCAAAGCTTTCAAAAGGAAAGGAAATCAGTTTCCCTTTACTCCAGTGTTTTGCTCATTGCTAAACTGCCTGGTAGGAGTGCAGGGACACAAGCAAGAATTCTGAATTGCACTTAAGGAAATAGTAGTAACTAAGGTGATAAGGAATACCTAACACTCATTCATAGACTCATCAGATGTTGGAGTTGAAAGGGGATCACCCTGTGCAGTAGGGAAGCACAGTGGTTAAGAACTCCAGTTCTGGGGCCATATTGCTACACCTCTTACAATTGTTTGACCGTGGCCTCGCATCTCCGTGCTTCCATTTATTCATCTGTAAAATAGTTTGCTTTACACAGGATTGTGAGGATTAAATGAATTAATGCAGGTAAAATGCCTGGTAGTGAGTCTGGCACACAGTGTTAGCTATTATTATCTCAATCTAGTCATATATTTTTACAGATGGAAATACAGCCCTAAGCTTTTAACTGAACAGCAAATTAGAGGTAAAACCGATGCCAAAACCAGGTGTCCTGCCTCTCACCATATTACAGATTTTTTTCCCCTGATATTGTGCTTTCTTAATAAATGGGAAGAAATACTGAATCATGTAAATGATTATAAAACGACTACTCAGTTATATATAAGTCCCTCTTCCCCTCTAAAACAGAAATATACAAATACACCTTTGCCCAGTGCTAGTCCTCCAGCTCCCAATGAGCAGGATTAATTCTCTAGAGGCAAGTGACAGAGCTTAGGAAGCCAAGAGAAGTTTAATTGTATGCACTAATAAGGAAACCATTTTCTTCCTTACCTTAAACTTGTCAACTTCAGCTTTTGAACATGTTGCATGATATGATAGCACCTGATTCAGAAGAAAAAAATAATTTTAATAACTATACATGACTGCATTTTCTGAAATTCTCCTGGCTTAAAAATAAGCTTTGCTCATGTATATCACCTTGATTTAAAGGTGGATTTTAATGTATGGCAAGATACAACCTGTCTAATAACATTCTCTGACATAATTCACATATTAAAGAATATTTTATGCTGGAATTTTTCTATAGGTAGTTATTTTATGAAAAGGACAATGGCCAGGTGCAGTGCTTCATGCCTGTAACCCCAGCACTTTGGGAGGGCGAGATGGGCAGATCACTTGAGTCCAGGAGTTTGAGACCAGCCTAGGAAACATGGCGAAAGCTTGTCTCTACAAAAAATCCAAAAACTAGCTGGGCATGGTGGTGTGTGCCCATAGTCCCAGCTATTCATGGAGGCTGAGATGGGAGGATCACCTGAGCCCAGGAGGTCGAGGCTGCAGTGAGCTGAGATCATGCCACTGCACTCCAGCCTGGGCGATAGAGTAAGACTCTATCAAAAAACAAAACAAAACAAAACAAGACTTGATGTGGCTCAAAACTATAGTTTTGATGTAGTGAATACTTGTCCTGTGAAATGCTCTAAAAGCAAATGAAAAGCTAGAGCACGTGTGTGTGACCTGTAGCAAACAGGCTGATGACTCAACTTCCATTTCCTCACTATTCTCATTTGCCTGCTTTTATTATATTAGGAAAGATTATATTGATATATATATCTGTGACCCCTTTTGTAAGAGGATTGTGCTTCCTTGCCCTGTTTACATCAGCATTGGCATGTGACTTCTTTAGGCCAACGGGATGTGGGGTAAGTAACAAATGCCACTTTTGAGTGTGTCTTCAACAGCAATCACATGGTTCTGCCACCTCCTTTTTCCCTCCGCCATGGGAAGGGCATGGCCTGAGAGGGGCTGATCCTTCAGTCTAAGCCCCCAAATAAAGAAGACATATTGAGCAGAACTGCAGCCAACCTGCAGCTGATGACATGTCACATGAGTGAGAATCAACTTTTGCAATTTATCTACATCAGAACTCACTGATACAGAGGCTTAAAAGTAAAAACCCTAATTCACAGGCTCCCTGCAGCTGGGGGTGGTCCTACAGGGTGGCCTTTATGCCACTGTGTTGGTCAATGAATTGTAAGTGGGAGTGCTGGCACTGCTTCCTTCTTTTTTCTTCCTTTGTGGAATACAGCTGTAAAGCCTGGAGGTGCAGCAAAATCTGGTGTGTATGAGGTGACAAGCATGGCAGTGAATGCCAGCTTGCTGTGAACAGAACAGAAAGGGAAAGAGAAAGGAGCCTGACCCTGGGCTCCCCTGCCCCAGACGTCTTGTTCTGTGAGTCAAATAAATGCACATTGGTGGTATTTCATAAGGCATATTTACAGACATGTGCACACTCATACATAAATAGCATATGTATGTTATATGTTTTATGCTGCCAGACACATTTTTTGTTGTTGTTTTGTTTTTGAGACAGGTCTCACTCTATTGCACATGCTAGAACGCAGTAGTGTGATCACAGCTCACTGAAGCCTTGACTTCCTGGGCTCAAGTGATTCTCTCACCTCAGCATCCCAAGTAGCTGCAACCACAGGCATACACCACTATGCTCAACTAATTTTTGTATTGTTTTGTAGAGACAGGAGTCTCATCATGTTTTCCAGGCTGGTCTGAAACTCCTGGGTTCAAGCGATCCTCTCGCCTCAGCCTCCCAAAGTGCTGAGATTACAGGCATGAACCTTCACGTCCAGCCTACATTCTTAATCTATACAAATCTCATACAAATAAGTCTGGGAAATGCTAACACCTTCTTCATCTACCAACCTTAGAGAATCACAGTGCACATTTGGCTGCAAAAAGTAAAGTAACATGCTCTATTTCATTAAACTTAGTATTTCCCAAATCTAATTAGCCACAGAACTCCCTTTTAGGTAACATAAAACTGGTAACATTCAACCTAATAACTATTGACCAAGAACTTTGAGAAGCACTGACCTATGGCACATACCATTTGTGTGATACAAGCAAAGCCACAATAGAAGCAGTGTCTCAGGGTGGTTAGAACACAGCCTTCAGAGTCAGGCTGCCATGCCTCCACTTCCGAGCCCTGGGAGCTTGGGCAAATGGTTTAATCTCTTTGGGTCTCATATATAAGGTGGTATAGCATAATACTACACAGGCATCTACTGCTTAACGTAGAGGCTCCTCTTGAAAACACTAACAGGGAAGCTACTTTTAATTATTTTTAATTCAAAAAAAATTACAGTGCACTATAAGATCTGCAGCAACTTCTTAAAACTCAACTAAAGCACAGTAAAATTCATAGGTATATATAAAACAAAAAATACTGTTATGTTATAGTTACTTAAAATGTGACTTTCTGTGGGAGGCTGAGGCAGGTGGATCACCTGAGGTCAGGAGTTCAAGACCAACCTGGCCAACATGGTGAAACTCCATTTCTACAAAAATACAAAAATTAGCTGGGCGTGATGATGGATGCCTGTAATCCCAGCTACTCGGGAGGCTGAGGCAGGAGAATCGCCTGAACCCGGGAGGTGGAGGTTGCAGTGAGCTGAGATCGTGCCATTGCACTCCAGTCTGGGTGACAGAGTGAGACTCTTGTCTCAATAAATAAATAAATAAATAAATAAATAAATAAATACATAGTGTTACTTTCTGATCATAACTAATATAGTTATTAACAAAAACTTTCTTTGTGTTAAGTAATACTTTCTCTTCCATTGTAAATATTTTTCTTACTGACTTTACTTGTTTTTGCATAGTTTTCTCAATCCTTTTTCACCTTTGGGAGGGGACTCAGAAAAATGTTGTACTGAGAGATAAATATGTTCTATGAGGTTTGGTTATTAAAAATAAAGATATATTCTACTGGGAAATTTTAACCATGGAAATATTCTATGGAGTGGTCCTGTACTTTACAGAGTTCTTAGGAAGATTAAATGCAATACTACATGTTGAATACAAGGCACACAAATAGCCAACTTATATGTATTGTATTAATATTCAATTAAAATTCTACCAAATAAATATTTGGCTGGATATTATGTTATATCTTTATCTTATCTTATAATATCAATAGATATTTCAGTGCATAGATGAATTGACTTTGCTCTTTTGTTTCAGTTTTACTGTGGTAAAATTTAATTTGGCTGTCATTTTATTAGAATTTCTTACTGTTTTCAAGTCTATTTCTGCAGATTCACTCTTCAAACTTTACCTTTAAAAAATATCCCACAAAAACTCAAGCTGCAATTCAAAATCTCTGCCACCAGGTGGTGCTTAGTCAGGTTTGTTTAAATCAACTCTTCCCACTTCATTAAAAAAAAAAAAAAAGCTATTTACTCCACTAAATCGAAACTATTTGAATCAGTGAAGCAGACAATTATTACAGATTAAGACTTTTTGCTCATTTAAAATTACAATAGTTTGTTTTGTTTGTTATTGAGTTGTAGGAGTTCTTTGTATATTTTGGATTCAAGTCCTCTGTCAGACATATGTTTCAAAAATATTACCTCCAGTCTATAGCTTGTCTATTAATTTTCTTTTAATGTGTATTTTAATAAACAGAAGTTTTAAATTTTGGTAAAGTGTAATTTGTCAATTATTTAAATTGCTATCGTTGCACATATTCTTTCTTTCTTTTTTTTCCAACAGAGTCTCACTCTATCACCCAGGGTGGAGTACAGTGGCGTGATTTTGGCTCACTGCAGCCTTGACTTCCCTGGCTCAAGTGATCCTCCTACCTCAGCCTCCCAAGTAGCTGGTATTACAGGCACACACCACCATGCCCAGCTAATTTTATTTTTTAAAGAAACAGGGTTTCACTATGTGGCCCAGGTTGGTCTTGAACTCCTGGATTTAAACAATTCTCCCTCCCAAAGTGTTGCGATTACAGGCATGAGCCACTGTGCTCAATCTCACATATCCTTTCTAAAATTTTTTTCCTGCCCCTGAGTTGTGAATATATACCTTATGCTATCTTCTACAAACTTTATAATTCTATCTTTTATGTTCATGTCTATGATACATCTGAAATTAAATTTATGTATAGTTAAAGAATAAGACTTATAAATAAACACTTTGGTTACTTTTTCATGATTCTTAAATTTCATGGGCCACATCTTAGAGCTAAAGCTTTTTTGGATTGGTATCCTGAGATTTTAAGCCTCTACTGGCTAATCTATTAAGTACATAGGAATTTATTTATTCTACCTAATTAGATAAAGTTAATGATAAGGAAGCTTTTGGTTTACCTTCTGAATCTTCTTGTTTCTGAGAGTTTCTGTTTCCTTTTGTAGGACTGTGAGAACCAGTAGAGGTGGGAGAGAAATGGTTTAGCTAAAGAATCCTGGGGCGGAGCAAGATGGCCGAATAGGAACAGCTCCAGTCTCCAGCTCCCAACGTGAGCAACACAGAAGACCGGTGATTTCTGCATTTTCAACTGAGGTACTGGGTACATCTCACTAGGGAGTGCCAGACAATCGGTGCTGGTCAGCTGCTGCAGCCCGACCAGCGAGAGCTGAAGCAGGGCGAGGCATCGCCTCACCTGGGAAGTGCAAGGGGGAAGGGAATCCCTTTTCCTAGCCAGGGGAACTGAGACACACAACACCTGGAAAATCAGGTAACTCCCACCCCAATACTGCGCTTTAAGCAAACGGGCACACCAGGAGAATATATCCCACACCTGGCCAGGAGGGTCACACGCCCACGGAGCCTCCCTCATTGCTAGCACAGCAGTCTGCCATCTAACCGCAAGACAGCTGTGAGGCTGGGGGAGGGGCGCCCGCCATTGCTGAGGCTTAAGTAGGTAAACAAAGCTGCTGGGAAGCTCGAATTGGGTGGAGCTCACAGCAGCTCAAAGAGGCCTGCCTGTCTCTGTAGACTCCACCTCTGGGGACAGGGCACAGCTAAACAACAATAACAACAACAACAACAACAACAACAACAACAAAAAGCAGCAGAAACCTCTGCAGACGCAAACGACTCTGTCTGACAGCTTTGAAGAGAGCAGTGGATC
>NW_012115422.1:4617732-4690631 GCF_000951035.1 Colobus angolensis palliatus
GGGGGGAGGGGGGAGGGATTGCACTGGGAGTTTTACCTGATGTAAATGACGAGTTGATGGGTGCTGGCGAGTTCATGGGTGCAGCACACCAACATGGCACAAGTATACATATGTAACAAACCTGCACATTAGGCACACGTACCCTAGAACTTAAAGTATAATAATAATAAAATAAAATTAAAAAAAAAAAGAATCCTTCAACTACCTTCTCCCAGAAGAATACAGTCCATGTTGGCAAGTAGGAAGGCATCACTGGCTAACAGGAGTACTTTGTTCTGAAGGACTGGGCCCTATTGTTAAACCACAGTCCAGGAAGATGGTAGCATTGTTCCCTCTAAGAATCCCTAGAAAAACCAACAAGGCAGAGGAGTGGATTCCTTAAAGTAAGAGACCCTTAAATCTTGCTTAAGAACTCTGATTTTCTCCTTTTCTGTTTGGTGCTATAGGATTTTCTGGGATGCATTCAGCAAGATGGTGGTGCTTCACTTTACCCACAGTGTTTGCAGGTTTTACACACTGGGTACAGCGAGAAGCCAGTAATATTTGTACCTCTTTCATGTATTGTATCAATTTAGCCATCATGCAATTCTGACTGAATGTAAATACACAACCAAGCTAGGTTTTTGTTTAGTTCCCAGCTTCTTGTTGAAAAGTCTGTGACCAAATATAATCACCTTGCTAATTTTAACAAGCATCTACACAGGCTATTATGGTCACATAGGACTTTTCCCCATCACCTATAGCCACTGGCCAAGTCCCATTCACTCCTCAATCTGCTTCAGTTGTGGTTCTGCCCCCACCTCTCCACTGAAACAGCTCATGTCAAGGCTTTCAATTTCTTGCTGACAAATCCATTGATGAATCTGCAATTGCCTTTTGCAATTGCAGGGAGCACTCGCTTCTATTTTTAAAAGTCTCCTCTCTGGGCTTCCATGACACCACATTATTTTGGTTTTCATCCTATTTCTTTAGCTGTTCTTTCTGTTTTCTTTGTTGGCCCCTTCTCCTCTACCTTAACTGTTAATGTGGAAGTTCCTAGGCTCAGTCTCTTCTTCGTTGATGCCATACACTCTCAGGGCTTTATACACCATCTCTGTGTTGATAACTTTCAGATCTCCTTGAGTTTTGCACTCACATACTTATCTGCCTGCGTCACTAACTTCCAACTTGGTCAATTCACTGGCTTCTCAAATTTAACACATCTAAATACACATGCAGATTTTCCCATACGTGATAGACAGAATAACACTCTCCCACAAGATGTGCATGTCCTGATCACTGGAATCTGTGAATATGATATGTCACAAGGAGGAATTGAGGTTGCAGATGGAATTAAGGTTGCTAATCTAGTCACCTTGAGATGGATTATCTCAGATTATCTGGCTTTGCTTCATGTAATCACAGGGGTCCTTATAAGTGAAAGAAGGAGGCAGGAGAATCAGAGTCATGCAATGTAAGAAAGACTTGACTAACCATTGCTAACTTTGAAATGGAAGGGGCCACAAGCCATGGAATGCGGGTAGGTTTTCCATGGAAAAGGCAAGGAAATGGATTGTCCCCTAGTGCCTCCAGAAGAATGTAGCCTTACATACATCTTGAATTTTGCCCAGTAAGACCCATTGCAGACATCTGACCTGCAGGATTGTAAGATAAGTATGTGTTGTTTTAATCCACTAAGATCGTGGTAATTAGTTACAGCAGCCACAGGAAATTAATATACTGCAGAAACCCATTTCTCTCTCAGTCTTCCCCAGCTCTGTAAGTGCCACTCCATCCAATCAATTAGTATCAATTGGATACTAATCCAATCTCCTTGGTACACATCAGCCAGAGTGATCTTTAAAAAGTAGAAAGCAAATCATGCCATCTCCCAGCTGAAAAATCACCAGTGGCTTCCCACTGCACTTTTGCTGTATTTCCTTTAATGGTATCCACACATTGGTCACAGATCTCAGGTTCATGAGGTTAGGTCCAAAGCCTGGATGGTGACTGGACAGGTCCTGCCCCATCTGGCTGTTGGCATGTTCTCAAACTAAACTTCATGCTTCATGTGCTCCGTCTTCTACACACTCAGCCACATTCACCTCATTTTTGTTCATTTACACACCAAGTGCTTTTCTACCTCAGAGCTTCCCTGTCCTCATCACCTCATTGATATCATCTTCTGAAATTAAGTTAAATGTCACGCCTTCAATGAATTATTCCCTGACCACTATGAGAAATCAACCCTGCCCCTGTTAACTCCATTATTCTCTGAGTTAACAGGCTGTTTCCTTCATGCCACTCTCACAATTGGAGTTACCTGTTATCTTATTCATCACCTGCCTCCCCCACTAGACTGTAAGCATTTTGAAGGCAAGAATTAGTCTAGTTTTGGTCATGAAGGTATATCCTATCCCTGGGAGTATGGTTGATACTTAGTTGGTACTTAGTAAATATTTAATGAATCAAGGAATAAAAAATAAAATGATCTTAAAAGACTGTCTCCATTTCCCATATGTCTCACTGTTTGTATTATTAGTAGCCTAAATTAGTGTATTTTTTTCAATGAAATCATGATATGCCTTATGTATGAGCATAAAGTAAGCAGTGTAGATAGGATCACCAGTTTTAGAAAATAAAAATAGAGGACACCCACGGTTAAACTTGAATTTCAGATCAGCAATAAATATTTTCGCTATTTGTGTCATATGTATACTTAAAATTGATTTATGGTTTATCTGAAATTCAAATGTACTCCAGTGTCCTGTATTTTATCTGGCAACTCTCCTTCTACGTGCTCCAAATTAAGAAGGTTAGAACCAAATCCGGAAAATGCTAAGCTACGTCCCAAAATACTATGTTTCTCCTTTCACCCTCACCTCGCAACATCTCCCAATGACATTTCTTCCACAATATTTTATCTGGCAAGCTTACTAAATGCCTCAAGTCTGAAATATTTTCAAACCTCTCCAATTTATTTATTGAATTTCTAATTCCTAGGACATCAGAATATGACTGTATATGGAGACAGGGCCTTTGAAGAGGTACTTAAGGTAAAATGAGGTCATGGGGGTGTGTCCTAATCCAATATGACTGGGGTCCTTATAAGAAGAGGAGTAGGGAATATAAATAACAGAAATAGAAGACCATGTGAGGACACAGAGAGAAGGTGGCCATCTGCAAGCCAGAAAGATAGCCCTCACCAGAACCTGACCATGTTGGCACCCTGATATGGTTTGGCTGTGTCCCCAACCAAATCTCATTTTGAATTGTAGTTCCCATAATCTCCACATCTCATGGTAGGAACCTGGTGGGAGGTAATTGAAGCATGGGTGGCAGTTACCCTCATGCTGTTCTCATGATAGTGAGTGAGTCCTCATGAGATCTGATGGTTTTTATAAGTGACTTTTCCCCCTTTTGCTCAGCACTTCTCCTTCCTGTACCACGTGAAGGACATGTTTGCTTCCCCTTCTGCTGATTGTAAGTTTCCTGAGGCCTCCCCAGTCATGCTGAACTGTGAGTCAATTAAACCTCTTTCCTTTATAAATTACCCAGTCTTGGGTATGCCTTTATTAGCAGAGTAAGAGGGAACTGATACACAACCTGATTGTGAACTTCTAGTCTCCAGAACTGTAAGAAAATAAATATTTGTTGTTTAAGCCACCCAGTCTGTGGTATTTTGTTACGTTATGGCAGCCTGAGCAAGTTAATACAGTCACATAACCTCATTAACCTAAGACCTGTCACAAATCTATGGAGGCCATTGAAGGAAATATAAAAAAAGTAATTCCTAATTACTTTTAGCATAGTCAATCTTCAAAAAAGAATCGTTACTGTTTTATATACATAAATAATACTATATGGCACAGATAATGGCTAAAAATCAGGCAAATTTCTATACTTGAGAATAAATCTTAACAAATTACAGAATTACATTATTTAAAACTACTATTATACTACTTTTCTGGATAAGTTAGTTTCCTCCACATTTCCGAACTATATATTTCATAGCAAGTATCTAGGTTCATCATACATTTTTGAATAATAATACCTTTGATCAAGTAAAAAAGTTTTAATCGAATGCATTATAATAGTTTTGAAGAAAGAGGCATTTGTAAGACATGGTTTTTTATATATACTGTCATTCTTTGTGAGAAACTGTTAGGTTATGAGAGTATTACTATAATGTACACATCGGTTAATTTTTTTGACAGATAAATAAAATTTGTGTAAAGCATACATACAAAAGTAAACAGTTAATCCACAGAACACTTGATGAGCATTAAACTTTCACAAGAAAATTTCTGTGATAGATGGATTTATCTTTTGTTTTGGTATTAATTGAGAAATACTTTTGACTCAGTTTTGTTGGTGAGCTCTGACTTAAGAAATTTTTATAGTTTCTAAAATAAATCACTATTTGCAAAACCATACCAACTTTAGTTAACTTTTGGATTGAACTTGCTTCCAGCAAAACAACAACAAAAAAGCAAATAAGGCAATTATCAGACCCATGAAAAAGAAAGGAAAGAAGTCACATTTTTGTGTTGCATTTACACAGCAGGAAAAGACAATTAACTAAATTTCAAAAGAAAAACAATGGGCAGAGCTATGAGATAGGACCACTGGATCAAGCCTTGCCATTCTCTACATGCAATTCAGGACCAGAACCAAATGCTTGTCTTGCAACCCCCAGAACTGCCCCTGAGTAGTTGGAGGACAGATCTCTTGCACCAATTGTGTTGAATGTTAATTTGTTGTGGATTTGGGCAGTCATTTACTCCTGAAATGAGATATGGACCATTATACCAGCAGAGAGGAACACAAATGTAAAGAAGCACTTAAGAGCGAGGAGGAATGAAGATCCCACTGAGGATTCAGACTGAGTGTCTTGGGCACAAAAGGGCTGCATGAATACGTTTATTGCTCTGCTGGCAAAGTGGCACTTGGTGAAGGCTGGATGGCTGACTTAAGCTAAGCTGATCTGAAGCAAAATCCCAAATAATTTATATTGATGAGCTCCAAAGAAATAAAGAAACTTTGCTCTCAGCAGTAGTCCTTAAACTAAGAAAGATGACAAACCACAAGAAATGAAAAGCCAATTTACTTGGAATGACCAGACAAAAGTGTCATCTAACTATGTGAAACACTGTACTCCAGGATTTCTTAACAAGGTGATGACAGTATTCAAAGACATGGCGATGGAATAGGTGCATTGAAACTGAGAAATCATCAGTTTTTATTGTCAAATATTTAAGACACTGCCTGCTGTATGATAGAATGAAATGTTCAAAAGGTACTTCAGATAACTGTGTCTGCTGTGTGATCTGTTATCATGTTATCATGATCTTCAGAATCTATCATAAAAATATTTTCAAAACATCTAAGAAAGACTCATACTTTTTGAATTTAAAGTAGAATAAAAGATACCTGCCAAACATGGAGTGATAATAAAATACAGGCATACCTCAGAGATATTGAGTTTGGTTCCAGACCACCTCAATAAAGTGAATCTAGCATTAAAGTGAGTCACACAGGTTTTTTGGTTTCCCAGTGCATATAAAAGTTATGGTTACACTATGCTGTAGCCTATTAAGTGTGTAACAGCATATCTAAAAAAAACAATGCACATACCTTAATTTAAAAATACATTATTGCTAGACATGCTAATGATCATCTGAGCCTTCAGCAAGTCATAATATTTTTGCTGGTGGAGGGTCTTGCCTGAATGTTGAGGGCTGCTGATTGATCACTGTGGTGGTTGCTGAAGCTATGGCAATTTCATAAAATAAGACAACGAGGTTTGCACATCCATTAACTCTTCGTTTCATGAAATATTTCTCTCTAACATACAATGCTGCTTGATAGCATTTTACCCACAGTGGAACTTCTTTCAGAATTGGAGTCAGTCCTCTCAATTCCTGCCACTGTTCTGTCAACTAAATTTATGTGATATTCTAAATCTTTTGTTTTCATTTCAATAATGTTCACAGCATCTTCACCAAGTGTATATTGCATCTCAAGAAACCACTTTCTTTGCTCATCTATGAGAAGCAACTCCTCATCTGTTCAAGTTTTATCATGAGACTGCAACAATTAAGTCACATATTCAGGTTCCACTTCTAATTCTAGTTCTCATGCTATTTCCACCACATCTTCAGTTACTTCCTCTATGAAATCTTAAACCCTTCAAATTCAGACACGAGGGCTAGAATCAACTTCTTCCAAACTCCTGTTAATGTTGATATTTTGACCTCCTCCAGTGAATCATAAATGTTCTTAATGGCGTTTAGAATGGTGAATCCTTTCTAGAAGGTTTTCAACTTATTTCACCCAGATCCATTGTTGGAATCACTATCTATGGCAGCTACAGCCTTACAAAATGTATTTCTTAGATAATAAGACTTGAAAGTAGAACTTACTCTTGATCTATGGGCTGCAGAATGAATGTTGTATTAGCAGGCATGAAAACAACATTAATATCCTTGTACAGTTCCACCAGAGTGTTTGGGTGACTAGATGCATTGTCAATTAGCTGTAATATTTTGAAAGGAATCTTTTTTTCTGAGCAGTAGGTCTCAATGGGAGGTTTAACACATTTAGCAAACCATGCTGTTTACTGATGTGCTGTCGTCAAGACTTTGCTGTTCCATTTATAGGGTACAGGCAGAGTAGATTTAGCATAATTCTTTTATTTTTTGTTTTTTAGAGAGGGAGTCTCACTCTGTCACCCAAGCTGGTCTTGAACTCCTGACCTCAAGTGATCCTCCACCCTCAGCCTCCCAAGTAGCTGGGACTACAGGTGTACACCACCACTTCCGGCTTGCTTTAGCATAATTCTTAAGGGCCCGAGGATTTTCAAAATGGTAAATAAGCACTGGCTTCAATTTAAAATCACCAGCTACTTACCATAGCCCCTGACAAGAGAGTCAGCCTGTGCTTTGAAGCTTTGAAGACACTGACTTCTTCTCTCTAGTTATGAAATTCCTAGATGGCATCTTCTTCCAGTAGAAAGCTGTTTTGTCTGCATTGAAGATCTGTTGTCTAGTGTAACAGCCTTTATCAATGATCTTAGCTAGATGTTCTGGATAACTTGCTACAGCTTCTACATCAGCACTTGCTGCTTCACCTTACACTTTTATGTTTTGGAGATGGCTTCTTACCTTAAAGTTCATGAACCTCTGTTAGCTTCAAACTTTTCTTCTGCAATTTCCTTGCCTCTCTCAGTCTTCATAGATTTGAAGAGAATTAGGGCCTTGATCCGGATTAGGCTTTGTCGTAAGAGAATGTTGTGGCTCATTTGATCTTTTCTTCAGACCACTAAAACTTTCTCCATATCAGCAAAAAGGCTGTTTCACTTTCTTACTATTCATATGTTCACCGGAACAGCATTTTTAATTTCCTTCAAAAACTTTTCCTTTGCATTTACAACTTGGTTGTTTGGCATAAGAGGCCTAGCTTTCAGCCTATCTCACCTTTTGACATGCCTTTCTCACTAAGCTTAATCATGTCTAGCTTCTGATTAAAAGTGATAGATGTGCAACTCCTCCTTTCACTGGAACACTTAGCGGTCATTGTAGGGTTATTACTTGGCCTAATTTCCATATTGTTTTGTCTTAGAAAATAGAGGCCCAAGGAAAGGGAGAGAGATGGGGAAGAGCTGGTCAGCAAAGCAGTCAGAACACAAAACATTTATCAATTAAGTTTGTTGCCTTATATGGGCACAGTTCATGGTGCCCCAAAGGATTACAATAGTAACATTAAAAATCACAGATCACAGATCATTGTAACAGATATAATAATAAGTATAAAAGATTGTAAGAATTACCAAAATGTGACACAAAAACACAAAGTAAACACACACTGTTGCAAAAATGGTGCCAATAGAGTTTGCAGTCAATTTGAGACCTTGTCCATCTTGGCTGAATTCTCTATTTTTTTTTTTTTTTTTTTTAGATGGGGTCTCGTTCTGTTCCCCAGGCTGGAGTGCAGTGGCTTGATCTCAGCTCACTACAACCTCCATCTCCTGGGTTCAAGAGATTCTCCTGACTCAGCCTCCAAGTAGCTGGGACTACAGGTGTGTGCCACCACACCCGGCTGATTTTTGTATTTTTAGTAGAGAAGGGGTTTTGCCATGTTGGCCAGGCTGGTCTTGAACTTCTGACCTCAGGTGATCTGCCTGCCTCGACCTCCCAGAGTGCTGGGATTACAAGTGTGAGCCACCATGCCGGCTGAATTCTCTTTTAATTAAACTTCTTCACCAAAGAGACATGCCATTTTTGCATTTTGTTTTATTCAAAGGTATGGAGTTGACTCTTTATTCAAAGGTATGGAGTTGACTCTCCAGTGGTTTGAGTGGGTCCTCAACTTGGGATGAAAAATTCATTAATCAGCTTTTCACCCAAATCAAAGGTTTAATGTAATCATTCTATGTCATTACCCAGATTAAAATGTTAATTTTAGTAACCACACTTTAAATCTCAATCTAATTTTTAAATGCAAGCCGTTAAGATGCATTCATAAGGCTAAATACTATTCATTAGATAGTACATAATGACAACACTGATATTCATTTGGCAGCTTCCCAAACTATCTTTCCCTCTAAATATTGGTACCTATGCCCTTGCCAGAGGATAGCATATCTTGTATTATATAAATCTTGAAATTTAACAGGTACTTTGAAACTACATCCAAATTATTATCTGGTGAATTAAGATGACCACACATTCTTTGACACTATTTCTATGAGAGGTGGGGTCTATGTCCCTTCCCTTTGACTCTATGTGGGGTTTGTGTTTAAACCATTAAGTTGTCAAAAAGTGGTTAAAAAGTAATAAATAAACAAAACATTATCAACATTCAACTGGGACTTGCCACCCTATGCCATTCATAGATTTCTGTAATCAGGTGTCAACTGAAGCTTCCTTGTCTTCCAAAATCTAGATAAGATTGACCTGAACCCCTAAACTCATGAAATACTATGGAAATTCAAAGTCTTTTTCAAAATTTCTACAAATTCTTGGCAGGTTTATATTCTCACCTTGGTCTTTGAGTTCTTATGTATTTTTGTGCTGTATCTGTTATATAATCATCACACTAAATGTGAAAATCAGTTCCCTCCTCAATTTCCACACCAAAAAAAATCCACTGCCATCATGCATTCATAAATTCAGTATAGTGTGAAGGTTCTTTCTTTTTTTCTTCCTTCCTTCCCTCTTCCATTCTTCCCTACTTCCTTTTCTCTCTCTCTCTCTTTCTTTCTCTCTTTTTTCTTCTCTTTCTCTCCATTTCTTTTCTTTCTTTCCTTCCTTCAATCTTCCCTTCCTTCTTTCTCTATCTCTCCCCTCCCCACTTCTTTTCTGAAAAGACAAATTATGAAGTTGCATCAAAACAAACAAACAAACACTCTCTCATGAAGTATTAGCTCCACCATTCTCAAAACAGATTTTGCCCCTGCCACCAATGGGGCATTTCACTGACCATTAATCTTGTACAGTCTCAGCCTTTATTCATATTTCTGGCTTCTTTCCAATGTAACTTTCTCTTTCCCCTCTCCATATATTCAAATGTATAATAACACAATTCTCTCCAATTCTCATACAGAATAATTTCCCACATCCTCTGATTACTAGAGGCAGTCAATATTCATTCCCTCATAATCTGTACAATATCAAGAGGGCTTGTAAGGATTTTCCCATAGAATTCCTTCCTTAGTCTTAGCGAGGAATGCTGGGGCCTATGGTTAGATAACCTTGTTATACTTTAGAAGTTCTCATATGTATCTTAAGTCATTTATTAGCTCAGTGGTTAGATTCTAGTCCTGCCCAGGTTTTTCAGGTGTTTTTTTTCCCTGTAATTTGAACTGATTTCTAAATTCTTTCTGAGCAACAAGTACCCAAACTTTTTCACATTTTTCTTTTATTTTTTTCTATTAAGCTCTTTAAAATTACTACTACCTTTTTTCCTGAGGCCCTGCAAGCTAAAGCTTATTCCTTGCAATACAAGAAAGAAAAATGAGTAGTCAGATTGCCACTGCCTTCCTCTTCTGTAACTAAAGATGCTTTGAGTCTAACATCTTGATAGATTTTGCCCAAAATTAACCTTTGTTTTTCTTCTGTTTCCACAAAAATGCCTCTTATTGGAAATCTGTTTGGTTTTGTATTTCAGAAATAGGGGACTGGTTTTCCAGCCTATTCACTTAGGTTTCAAATGGCATTGATCTCTTCCTATAAGCGTTATTATACTGGGGTTAAGCATTTAATTAATTATCACTAGGTGCTATTTCATTAAAAAAACTATTTGTTATATTCCACAGGTATTCGGATGGGTAAAGTTTATATCTTCCAGGCTACCAAAGTTCCAGACAAAAATGATAATTGCCTCAAGGATTCCAGCCAGTGCCACTGCAGGAAGGACTGAGTCCCTATAAATCATCAGATAAGGTAGTGAGAGATTTCTATGCCTCCAGAGCAGATGGAGCCCCTGTTCAGGATGAAGCAGTTACAGAAGATGAAACTTTGGTCCCTCTATAACCTTTTAGGATTAAGGAAGAGCGTATAGTCTCCGAGGAGAAATGAAAAAGGAATTCAGCAGGGCTTGTTTCACAAGATACAGACCACAAAGACTGCTGATAAAACAGAATGTAGTAAAGAAGTCTGCCAAAACCTGCCAAAACCAAGATGGCTATGAAAACACCTCTGGTCATTCTCACTGCTCATTATACACTAATTATAATATATTAGCATAGTAATGGAAACTTCCCCAGCATCATGACAGTTTACAATTATAATTACAGTTATAAATGCCATGGCATTGTCCCAAAGCTACCCTATATGATCTAAACGGGAGAGGAACCCTCAATTCTGGGAACTCTCAGCTGCTTTCCCAGAAAACTCATGAATAATCTACTCCTTGTTTAGCATATAATCAAAAAATAACCATAAGTATAGTCAGCCAAGTAGCCCATGCTGCTATCTGCCTATGGGGTAGCCACCCTTTTATTCCTTTAGTTAATAAAGTTGCTTTCACTTCACTCTTGTCAGCTGGCTCTTGAATTCTTTCCTGCACAAGCCAAGAACCCATGTGACCTCCCAAGCTGAGTTCCAATTTTGAGGTTTGCCCTGTGACACCTTTGGCTTATGAAAGCAATCTGATTAAGATCCAGCTTAAAATTATAATCATGTAAGTCAACTCTACTACACAGTTTTGAGCACAGATATCAGAATTCATGCTGTGAATTGCCCTAGGCTTGTAGTCTCAGCTTGTTGTCTCCCTCTTTGCAGGGATCAGTGGTAGGACTTAATTTGTTTATACGGATGACCTGCTGTATGGATTACCTACAGCAATTCTTAAGACAGGCCATTTCCTTTCATTCAGTAAAACATTGTTTTCTTAATTTGTCAGTGCTTAGTATGCCAACACTGGGGCGCCAGTATAGTTTGGTCTTTGAGCACAGGGGCTTTGTCAGACTGCTGAGTTCACAATCTTGGCTTCACTAGACCTGTAACCTTGGCCTAATTATATAACCTATGTCTCAGTTTCCTCATCAGTAAAAGTTGATATTTTTACAATATTATTTCACTGGCCAAAGCACTCCAGGTGCAGCACTCCACCTGATTTCAAGGAAGTGAGGCAGTGTAATATGATCACAGGTCCAGACGGAAGAGAACTAGAAAAAACTGGTGATGAGCACTGATGGTTACCACAATGGGTTGGGCAATCAAACAGCAAATTATGGGCCGGGTGCGGTGGCTCAAGCCTGTAATCCCAGCACTTTGTGAGGCCAAGACGGGCGGATCACGAGGTTAGGAGATCGAGACCATCCGGGCTAACACGGTGAAACCCTGTCTCTACTAAAAAATACAAAAAAAAACTAGCCGGGCGAGGTGGCAGGCGCCTGTAGTCCCAGCTACTGGGGAGGCTGAGGCAGGAGAATGGCATAAACCTGGGAGGCGGAGCTTGCAGTGAGCTGAGATCCGGCCACTGCACTCCAGCCTGGGCGACAGAGCGAGACTCTGTCTCAAAAAAAAAAAAAACAAATAGCAAATTATGTTAGAATAGTGTTTAAAATCAGAGCAAATGAGTCCAATGTATGAACTCTAGTATATAAAATTGTGGTCTATTTGACTTTTGCTTACTTTCTGATTCTCGTCTGTGTTTCAGGGTTGTGTTTGATAGATATGATCTCCAAATAAGTGAGATTATAGTATATGTTTATTAAATATTATTTATATTTAACATACATAGTACATAGAGTATATGATCATTAAATACTATTGCTTTGAGTATATTTTGTTACCTATAGAAGAAAATTATTATAAGTTAAGGAAAATGATTGGCTTATTTTTGTTATATAACTTTTGGGAAATGCTTAGTTATTAATTTCAATCATTTCAAAGTCCTTAAGGTGAAAGAAATAGCCAATTTCTTTTGAAAATGTTGCATGTGATAATGAGTCTGATTTTTCTAAGCTTTTAGTATTCTCCTATAAAGGATCTCAGGCATTAACACTTAAATTAAAAAGGTTTTAATGATTAATTCTTAGTGAGATTAAATATGGCTCTATACATATGCATATTGGACTATAATTTATAACTGTTTCAAAATAAGTGTTCCATTCCCACAATTGCATTACTCCTCTCATTCTGTTTTAAAGTGAGGCTGTTTTTCTTAATCATGTAGGTTATTAAATGTATTAATGTTTCACAAATGCTTTCTAATGAACTACTTGCTTACTTGCTTTTCTTGTTAATAAGAACAAAGAAGAACATAGCATTCTTTGGGGATGATTGAGCAACTTGGATTGGTTATTGCTGTTTCTGAAACAGCTATAATATGTGCCAAATTGTTTTCAAATCTATAATTTATATAACTAGAACTTTTAGTAGTCTGATTTCACTTAAGATCATACTTCTGAGTAGCATGTTATTAAATATTTATATATACTGATTTTCCATTCCTCTCCTCCTATGGTTTTTGCATAATCAAAGGGTTACCATTATGATTTGAGAGAGAGATACATTGCTTATTTGCATTGGTTATGCAGGAACACCATGGAGCATTTTATGTTTGAAACAGCGCGGCTCCGCTGGGAGTTCCTTCTGAAGTAAAGGAGTAAGGAGAGACAAGCCTAGTTTGGGCCACTGTCAAACTGACTAGGGCTACAGGAGTGACTGGTTACCAGGGATGAAATAAAAATGAAAAGGGCAATTTCCAATCTGTCTGGGCCAAGGTTGGTGGCCATGGAGATCAGATTAGATTCGAGTAAACCAGGGAATCACATCAATGCAGTCTAGGGTGTACTGATGAATGAACCATTCATTCAATCAAGACATAACCATTCAAGACTTAAGTTGTGCCCAGAACTGTGCACTCATTAAACAGCCAAACATACAGTTGAAATAATTGCTACAAAGTCAAGTAGCAAAATGCTGAAAGAAACCATGGAAGGAGGTGGGAAGAACGGTGGGGAGTGGCAGGGAAGTTGGTTAGGGATGACCTCTTTGAGGACATGATATTTAAGCTGAGACCTAAAAAATGATAAAGAACCAGCCAGCCAAGGGGTAGGGGAAGAGCTCTGGGCAGAGGGAGCAGTCACCTCTGCCACCTCTGTGGTGTCAGGGCGTGTGAGTGGGCAGAGGAGACAGAAGAGCTGGGCACAGGCCCAGTCATGCAGGGCCTTTCAGGCGGATAAAGACTTTATTAGGGTCCATGGGAAGCCATTCAGGGTTTTAGGCAAGAGGCTGACATTGTCTCGTTAGTTTTCCAGTCATTATGACCTTGGAAGGCCCTAATGTGCCCCCCCTCAATGATACCCCACCCCAGAAGTGACCACCACTCTGACTTTTGTGGCATTCATTCCCTTGTGTAGTTTTGCCTGTTCTTGAACATGTAAATGGATTCACATTACATGTAGAACATGGCCCTGGTTGTATAGAGGGTGGACTGGAGGTGGGCAAGAGTGGATGCGGGAGGGATAAGGGTGGACGAGGATGGTGGATGGGAGACCCCAATCTGTGGAGACAATGCACAGGGATCTGCAACAAAAGAGAGCTCCACTCAGGGAGGAAAGGACCAGAGACACAGAAGCACTTGGTCCCAGGTCCTGGTCCCTGAAGGAGGGAGCCATACAGCAGAGACCATCAAAAAGGGGGAGGAAAGGGCATGTGAGGCCACATACAAGCAAACTGGACCCCAAAACAAGGAAGGCTACTTCCCTCTGCTTATGAGTACCTGGGGCTCCATCACTCACACTGCGGCAGTACAGGGATCAGGCATGCTGACTTGCTCCAGCGTCTAGTCAGTAGAAAGATGGGGAGGGACTGGACCACTTTGGTTCACGGCCATCTGAAGCTGCAGATAGTGAATTTCATTATGAATCTGAGGCAGGGATGGGCACCAGTATTGGGAAACGCAATGCCTTTAAAGATTTCTCAGTCAACAAATATTTATTGAGTATCAGCTATGTTTCAGGAACTATTGCAGGTGCTAGGGATACACCAGTCAAAAAAAGAGACAAAAATCTCTGCCATTATGGAGCTTATGTTCTAGAGTGGAGAGAGTGGAGTGAAATAAGTAAAAGGTAGTGTGTCAAGTGATGATGAGTGCTATGGAGAAAAACAAGGCAGGGAAGGGAGATTAGCATGTTGGGGGCAGGAAAGGGGGCACGGCAGATTTAAGTAAGACTGTCTGGGCAGAGGGAGCACTGAATAGTAGGAATAAAACCTGAAGTTGCAGAGAAAGCAAGCCATGTGGATATCAGGATGAGAGGGTGAAGGGTGCAAGTGCAAAGGTCCTACAGCGCGAATGTGCCTAGCTTGTTTAAGGAAAAGCAAAGAGGCCAGTGGGACAGAGTGAGGAAAGCGAGAATAACAGGAGGTCACAGAGGGACCAGAGATTAGATCACAGAAGTTGGAAACCACAGTAATTTGGCCTTTTGTTAAAACAAGTAAGCGTAGGCACTTGCTGGGGATAAAAACAAATTTCCCAGAGGCAGGCTCATCAAATTGGGCCCAGTATACTTGCTAAATTAGGGAGCCATTTTCCTCCTTTTCAAAGATGTAAAAGCAGCTTTCCCCTCATCTCTGTCAAGCTCAGGGGCTGCTGTCAGCCTCACAGACCCACATGAGCCAGATCTTTTTCTTTGGGTGAATCTAATTCCTTGGCAATCTGGGTATGATTCCCACTCCTACCCCCACACACACCCCCGCCCACACACACCTCACAAACAAGTGTCTGCTCTTTGTTAATTGGTGTCTGGTTTTTGTTTTTTGTTTGTTTGTTTGTTTTTGAGACAGAGTCTCGCACTGTTGCCCAGGCTGGAGTGCAGTGTTGCGATCTCAGCTCACTGCAACCTCCACCTCCTGGGTTCAAGTGATTCTCCCGCCTCCATCTCCTGAGTAGCTGGGATTACAGGTGCCCGCCACCACGCCCAGCTGAATTTTTGTGTTTTTAGTAGAGATAGGGTTTCACTATGTTGGTCAGGCTGGTCTTGAACTCCTGACCTCGTGATCCGCCTGTCTCGGCCTCCCAAAGTGCTGGGATTACAGGCATGAGCCGCTGAGCCTGGCCAGTGTCTGGTTTTTAAAATGGCATTTTAACCTTTATTCTTATTTCATTTTACAGGATGAATTTAATCACAGGGAGTTGAATGTGAGGTTTGGAGATGGGTCTGATGGGGCCAATTTGGAGTTTCTGGACAATGGGAGGAGTGTTTTAGGGTGGGACACACTTTTGGAAACAGATATATAAAAACAGAGGGTTTGGGGCCGGGCGCGGTGGCTCAAGCCTGTAATCCCAGCACTTTGGGAGGCCGAGACGGGCGGATCACGAGGTCAGGAGATGGAGACCATCCTGGCTAACCCGGTGAAACCCCGTCTCTACTAAAAAATACAAAAAAACTAGCCGGGCGAGGTGGCGGGCGCCTGTAGTCCCAGCTACTGGGGAGGCTGAGGCAGGGGAATGGCGTAAACCCGGAAGGCGGAGCTTGCAGTGAGCCAAGATCCGGTCACTGCACTCCAGCCTCGGCGAAAGAGCGAGTCCCCGTCTCAAAAAAAAAAAAAAAAAAATTAAAAAAAACAGAGGGTTTGAAAACTTCCTTACATTCATCACCTGGTGACGTCTGATGACAGGAACGGGAAGGGACTACAACAGGTAAATGTTTCTCCAGTCTCTGCTCTGGGCCCAACACCTGTGTCAATGTTCTGATTGGCTCCTGTTTGCTTCCATTCCAAGAGCAGGTGTTTTGGCTAGAAAGTGTTGATTACCCACTTCAGCTTAACTACCACAGAGTTTATCAGTATATGTGATGTACACATTTAGGGCATGGAGAAGGGGGTGGGGGCTTTTTATGCTCCTTGTTTTTAGGTGCTAGCCAAATACCTTCTGAAATGCCTTCTTGGGTGCCTGAAGTCAGGCCTCTCCTTTTACCACTGGGCAGGGAATTGAAGATAACCCCAAGCTGGTTTTGTTTTACCCTTTATTGATATATGGTAATTTACACGGGGTACCTGTGTTTGTTACGTGCAAAGAATGTGTAATGATCAAATCAGGGAAATTGGGCTATCCACCACCCTCTGTTTATCATTTTTATGTGTTGAGAAATGTGGATCCCACCTCCCTAAGACTCTGCATCATCAAATACTTTCAGGTGGTTAGGGAGGCCCCGTGAAACAAGGCTCCCAAGTTGTCCCTGGGGATTGTAGATAATTAAAAAGCTTACTACTATTTCATTAAAAAAACCTCACACATATATATAAAAATAATTGCTTTAAGATTTTAGCTACAGTAAGTCTTCTTGGAAAGACCTGACTGTGACTTTAAGGCCATAATGAAGGCAGGTGCTGGGATGGAGACACTCAGAGCAGCAGCCTGGTTAGCATCTTTGTGACACTCAGACAGCTGACTTGTGAGAGTTAGCCTGAGCCCCAAGCTTTGAAGGGCTCCACTCTGTCTCTTCCATTCCCTGGAAAGAAAAGTCCATGGATTTCTAGAAACATGTCATTCAGATTATATTCCAGGTACCTGGGATCAGCCAAACTAAATTCCACGTATCTCAAATCCCCCCAGGTACCCCAAATGTCCCAAGCCCATTGCCAGGACCTGTATGGGCTTATCCCTGAGATTTGGGCTCCTCTGGATGTGCCTCTGTAGGGGCTGTGTGCGGGGTTGACCAAGTCTGAAATATGCAGAATATAGGGCTCACACCTGTTCAAACTCAGCACAGTGTGGAGTGGGAGCTAGGGGGAACAGGAGGTAAGTAACTCCAATGTCTTCTAAACGGTTTGTAGGCTTGGTTCCTTCTGGTTGGATTTGGGGTGTGATTTGCCACCTTTTGAAAACAGCATCCTGGTACTGTCCCCTTATGATAGCACTATTGAGATACTGAGCATTGCGCCTAAAGTGAATGTCAGTTTCTTACTTTGCCGACTATAAACACAGCTTTCATAAGCCAGTGTTTTACAAGGGAAGCCAGCAGGCGAAGGCATGGCTGTTCCACTACAGAAAGCTGTTCTCTTTCGCACACTGTGGGGTAACTGACCTGAGTCAACTAACTTAGACTCAGCAATTGCTCCAGAAAAAAGTGAGCTGCCGGAGCCCAAGAGAGACACTGGCTATTACTCCTAGGATCTGCACTGTAAAACTAAAAGCATTAGGGTTGAAAGAAACAGTTTCCTTACTGACAAGTTAGTAATTTTCAGTGAGGTAAAAGAGGAGGAGGAGGACAATACATTTCCAAGGGTACTTTATTCAGTTTGAGCTTTTAAATCAATGGGCAAGTCTTCATTATTTACCCTTAATTACTGTCATCCCAGTCTCATAAACCAGAAGCATGCCCCCTGGTGTAGAAAACAGGCCCTTTACTTCGGCTGTCTTCCCACTTCCATCAGGGCAGCCAAGGGCTCCAGTGGTAAATGCCCTCCTGCAATTGATAAAACATTCCTCAAAAGAGCCCTTGTAGTACAATTTGTACAACATGGCCATTTGAAACAGATCCGAGCTTGAATCCTGGCTCTACTTCTAGCTGTGAAATGCAAGCCACAAAACCCCTCAGCAAGTTTCTGAACCTTTCTGAGCCTCAATTTGCTCACTTGTCAAATGGGAATAATACTGTGTACCCCATGTTGTTTTAGTGAAGATTCAATAAAATACATACGCAAAACACATAATTAATGCCTGACACATAAGCATTTAATAAATGTAGCATTTCAAAAAGCACCAAAAAAACATAGCAAAAGCAGAAGAAATAAGAAGAATGAAAGAAAAATTTTAAACAAATAAACCAGAACAAATGCATCCAAATAACAGTTACTTCTTAAGGCCACTGTGGGGACTATGTTAAGTTACTCCAGATGTTCTGCTGTGTTTGGGAACTCTTATCCAGGATCTCAAAGTACGTTCCTTAGACCGTAACAGTGGTGGCAAATCATTTGAGAGCAGATTTGATTTTGGAAAACCACCAAAATCATTTAACAGAAAATAAAAACATGATCAACATTTTGTTTTAAAAAATATGATTATGTAATAGATAAATTTTCTCTTCACAGCTTCCAGAATGATCTCTCTGAAATGTCAAACTGATCATGTTCCTCTCCTGCTGAAAACTTCAATGATTCTCCACCACTTTTAGAATTAAGTTCAAATTCCTTCATGTAACACAAGCATCCTTTGTGATCTGGCCCCTGGTAGCTCTCCAGCCTCAGGCCCTACCTCTCGCCTGCTGTGCCCTTTTCCCTAGCTGCACTGAGGTGCTTGAATAGCATGCTACTTCAGTTCTCCCGACTTTTACCCATGACGTTCCTTCTCCCTGGAGCATTCCTGCCAGTTGTCTTTACAAATTGTATAGCCCACTGTTGTCACTCTGAAACTGCCTTCCCTGCAAAGCAGTTACATCTGACTTTGAACAAGATGCCCCTCCTCTATGCTTCCCCTAATGTATTTACCTCTTTCCTGGAGTTCATTACACTCTACAGTAATCACACTTTCATTTGTCTCTGTCCTCTATTAGACTGAAATCACATGAGATTGTACTACAGCTTATGAAATTTATATAGTCATAGTCTATGCTGTTTTGGTGAAAATTGAGTTCTTGGCACATAATAGGTGATCCATTCGTAACATTAATGATTATTTATCTTACAAATCTCATGGTTTCCATTAAAGTGTTTCAATCATATTTAAATGATGATATAATTATTAGAAGTAGTACACAGACTCCCCTGCTGACTATTTGCAGAGAAGCACCATTTGTGCATATATATAAGTTCTTTTTTGTTGCTGTTAAAAAATTACCTTACTGGATTATGGTATAAAATGATATCTGATGAAGGAAGTAGTAGTAGAATATAACCCTAAGTGTAAAACAAATATTGGTGTATATATATCCTGAGTATATAAATATATTGAGATAAATAGATAAATAGAGAGAAGAGACAAATATCCCATGCAAAAGAATTCTAAATAATATATGTAGATAATTCCTCTTCAAGGAGGTGGAGCATAACTCCCCGCTCCTTAGGTGTGAGCTGTGCGTAGAGACTTCCTCCTAAAGACTACAGTGTTGAAAGAGGAAAAAAGGGTAACTGTACATTGGGGAAACCTGACAAGCACTACTTCTGCCAGACGATCAAGGTTAACATCAATCATGGTAAGTCTTCTTGATAGCATGTCCCCTTGATGTGATGTGACTAAAATGGCACTTAAACCGTGCCTTCCTCCCCCAAACCCAAACCCAAACCCATAATTTTGGTTTAATCATGAGGAAAACATTGAACAAATTCTAACAGAGGGAAACTCTACAAAATACCTGACCACTTTGCTCAAGACTGTCAAGGTCATCAAAAATGAAAAGTATGAAAAACTATCACCGCCAGGAAGAGCCTAAGGAGACATGATAAATAAGTGTAATAGGGTATCCTGAATGAGATTCTGGTACAAAAGGGATATTTGGTTAAGACTAAGGAAATATGAATCAAGTATGGACTTTAGTTGATAATAATATAGCAATACGATAATAATATTATTATGGTAAAAAATGTACCATATCTTAACAGAGGAAACTGGGTATGAGGTATAAGGGAACTCTCTGTACTATCTTCTCAATTTTTCTGTAAATCTAAGCTGTTGTAAAATATAAAGTTTATTTCTAAAAAATGATACCTCACGGCTGATTCTCCAGGTAGGTTCTCCCACTTTCCACAGAATACCTAAATGAAAACTAGAAACCATCAAGAACTAAAACTGATAACCTACTACTAGAATCTGAGAATTTTCACCAAGTATAAGGCAGATGCAGCTGGATTGAGAAAAATAACTAGTGGCTTAACCATGCTTCATCTCCTCCCCCAAAATAAAGCAGTCCCCCTTGGTCTGAAAGCAGATGGGAAGGCATTGTTCTGAAAGCAGTCTCCAGAGGGCAGTGTTTCTTTCTCTACTGTCTGAGCTCTCACTCAGAGACCCAGGATCTGTACTAACCAGAAAATTAACCAGTTCACCTTCTACTGAATGATAGCTGTTTTTGAAGTATTCGCTTTCATCTTGTGGGAGAGAGTCACTGCAAATAAAGCACTGTATGATGGTGGGGGTGGGGGATGTTATAATATAAGTAACCACTACTTTTGACATTACATTACATGAGCACAGTGGTAAAGATTTTACTGGCCTTAATTCACTTCACCCTCATAACAATCCCACAAGGTTGGGAAGTGAGAACAATGAAGCACAGAGAAATTGACCTGCCCTGAGATGCACAAGTAAAAAAGTAGCACAGCTGAAATTAAAATCCTAACTGTCTCAGAATAAAGGTAAAAACAACTTAAGAATAATCTTAACAGTCTAATAAAAAAACTTTTTTTTTTGAGACAAGGTCTTACTTTGTCCCCCAGGCTGTGGCACTATCATAGTGCAGCCTCAAATTCCAGGGCTCAAGGGATCCTGCCACCTCAGCTTCCTGAGTGGCTGGGACTATAGGTGCGTGCCACCATGCCTGGCTAATTTTTTTTCCTTTTGTAGAGATGAGATCTTGCTATGTTGCCCAGGCTGGTCTCAGACTCCTGGCTTCAAGCAATTCTCCCACTTTGACTTCCCAAAGTACTGGGATTACAGGTGTGGGCCACTATGCCCAGCCTCTAACAGTCTAATTTTAAAGCCTGTCCTTTTAATCACCTAACTGTAGTTTATTCAAAAATCCTAGTAGCAATGTATGCTGAGGATTGAGATTCTTGTACTTTAATTATGATTTTTATTTGTATTTTGCTATCCTTGATCCACTGAACAAACATTTCTTACATGTCTACTCTGTGCTGCTGGTACTGGGGACATAATGGTGAACCAGACCCATAGACACATCTCTATACATAAGGGATCCAGAAACCACTGAGACCTGACTGGGGGAAGAATATTCCATTTCAGCCTAGCAGGAGTTCACTAGATCTATGTCTACATGCTAGATGCTGAGAATCAGCCTAATAATTAAACATTAATGCATAAGTTTGCTCCCCTTTTGTATATCTAACCAAGGAGATTCAACAGGACATAAGAAGACCACAAGAGAGCTTAGGGACAACCCCAAAGTCTTGCCTGTTGGCAAACACTGCAGTCCAAGGGAAGGAGAGAAGCACCCTAAAAACCCAGAGAGAATGTTTTAATACATCTGATAATTGTTTCATGCACGCAACCTTTCAGAAATCTTACGCTTAGTTTCTTCATAAGATACAAGAAGAAGAGCATCATTGAAACTCGATCAGAAAGCCATATAGGCAAAATAGGTTTGAATGAAATTTAGAAAACAAACAGAAGAATGAGTTAACATAGTTCAACTGTCACTTGCTCAGGGTGGTCTCTCCTGAATGTATCCACAGTAGCTCCATATTTTTAGTCACTTTTTATTAAAACATCCTGCTTCATTTTCCTTATGATACAGTACAATAAATGTATCTTGCTAATTTATTTGTTTACTTATCTACTGCCTGTCTCACTAGAATATAAGATTCATGACAATATGAATACTGCTTGATTTTTGACTGCTGAGTCCTTGGTACCAAGAATGGTGTCTACCGCAAAGTAGAAGCTCAACATTTACTCAGTGAGTGACTATATAGACAACAATGGAGATGGTTAACATGTGGAACAGTTTCAAGAGAACTCAAATTATAACAGCAGAATTTAAACTCACATTAGAGTTAATAAAGATTTTTTTAATGCAAGAGCTCAGAATCAACAAATCCGTGGAAAAGAACACAGATCAGAAATGGACCAACACTTATTTTTTAAACAGTGGTGCCAAAGTGATCCCATGGAAAGAGAAGAACTTTTTAATAAATGATAAATATTTTATTTAAAAAATGAACCTTAATGGCTGTCAAGATGAATCATAGAGCACAATGTAAAAGCAAAAACCAAAAAGCTTTTAGAGGAGAAAACAGTACAATATATTCTTGATTTGTGGGTAGGCAAAGGTTTCTTAGATCACTAATAGCAATAAGCTTTAAATTAAAAAATTGATAAATTAGACTTCATCAAAGCTAAAAACATCTTCTTATCGAAAGACACCATGAAAAAAATGAATAAGCAAGCTGCAAATTGGGTGAAAATATTAACAATACATATATCTGACCAGGGACTAGTATCCAGGATGTATAAAGAACTCCTTCTACTTAACAATAAAAGGACAAGCAATCCTATTAAAAGTGGGCCAAAAAATTGGACAGCTCTCAAAAGAAGATATCCAAATGGTAAATAAGCACATAGAAAAGAGTACAACATTTTTAGTCATAAGGGAAATGAAAATTAAAGCCACAATAGAATATTACACACTTACCAGAATAACTAAAATTGAAATCAATGATGGCATTAAATACTGGTGAGACTGTGGAACAACTAAAACTTTCATAGTTACTTGATAGAATGTACAATGGTATAGCCACTTTGGAAAAATACATACCTGGAAGTTCTTAGAAAACTAAACACACACTGACCTTTTGACCAAGCAATACTAGGTATTAGCCCAAGAGAAATCATAGCATATGTTCACAAAAATACTTGTACAAAAATGTTCATAGCAGCTTTATTCATATAGCCCCAAAATGGAAATAGCCAAAGTATTGATCAAGAGGAGAATGGATAAACTGTGGTATAATCATATAATAAAATGTCACACAGCAATTAAAAACATCAAAGTTATATACCCAACCTGAACAAACTTCAAATGCATTATGGTGGTTGAAAGAAGCCTTACCAAAAAGAGTACATATTGTATAATGGAATTTACATGAAATTCTAGAACAGTTAAAATTATGGTAGAAAAAATCACAACACTGGTTGTGTTGGGTAGCAGTGATATCCTGGGGATGGAGCACAAGCGAACTTTTTGGGGTGATAATATATCAAGACTTTTTTTACTATTGAGAAATAACAAAAATTGTTGTTGTAAGCTAATACATTTTGGGGCATTTTGATATACAAGATTAGACTACCAAAACAAAAACATTATGCCTAACGAAATGTTATGAATACAGCTATACTCATACTGCAAAAGCACTTGTATAAATTTTAAAATTTGCTAATGAAAATATAACTAAAAATCTACAATACATGAACAAAAACTAGGAAACTACAGGGAAAGTGTATACTCCAATTCTTTTTTTATATAGTAAGAAATTAAAAGATACTGGTTCATTTTTGTCTTTATTAACTAGAGAAATATTGATTAAAGAATGCTTTTGTAAAAAAGTGAGAATAAATAATTTTCACTTCAAGTAAGGACTAAAAGAAATCAAGCAAAATATAGTCCAAATAGTAAATTTCAGAAAAAACAAAGCATAAGAAAGTAGAAGCTCAGATAGCATAAGATGAAATAATAGATACAAAGTCAAATCCCTCATTAAAAGCAGAATCTCAGATTAGATAAAAAATTATATTCAGAGCAATGAGATTGTATCACTTATTAAAAAAAAATCTTCCAACAACAACAAAAAAAAAAAAAAAAAAGAGAGAGAGACCAGGACCAGATGGATTCACAGCTGAATTCTACCAATCACACAAAGAACTAATACCAATCCTCCTGAAACTATTCCAAAAAAATCGAAGAGGGGATTCTCCCTAACACTTTCTACAAGGCCGGTATCACCCTGATATCAAAGCCAGACAAGGACACAACAAAACAAGAAAATTACAGACCAATATCCCTAATGAACACAGACACAAAAATCTTCCACAAAATACTAGCAAATCAAATCCAATAGCACATCAAAAAGATAATATACCATGATCAGGTGGGATTTATTTCAGGGATGTGAGAATAGTTCAACATATGCAAATCAGCAAGTGTGATACATCACACAAACAGAATTAAAAACAAAAACCATAAGATCATCTCAATACATGCAGAAAAAGCATTCAATAAAATTCAGCATCCGTTCATGATAAAAATTCTCAACAAATCAGACATAGAAGGAACATACCTCAACATAAGAAAAGCCATATACAACAAATTCACAGCCAACATCATACTTAATGGAGAAAAGTTGAAAACATTCCCTCTAAGAACTGGAACAAGACAAGGATAACCATATGCAGAAGAATGAAACTGGACCCATATTTCTCACCATAGATAAAAATTAACTCAAGATTGATTAAAGACCTACATGTAAGACCTCAAATTCTAAAAATCTCAGACAAAATCCTAGGGAAAACTCTTCTGGACATTGGCCTAGACAAAGAATTTATGACCAAACTCTCAAAAGCAAAGGTAACAAAAACAAAAATAGACAAATGGGACTAAAGCTAAAAACCTTCTGTACGGCAAAAAAAAAAAAAAAAAAAAATCAAGAAAGTAAACAACCCACAGAATGGGCAAAAAATTTTCAAATTATGCGTCTGACAAAAGGCTAACATCCAGAATCCATAAGAAACTCAAATAATTCAATAAGAAAAACAAATAACCTCATTAAAAAGTGGGGAAAGGACTTGTAAGCGGGCAACAAATACATGAAAAAAATGCTCAACATCACTAATCATCCGAGAAATTCAAATTAAAACCACAATGAGATACCATTTTACACCAGTTAGAATAGCTATTATTAAAAACCAAAAGATATTGGCAAGGAGGCAGAGAAAAGGAAATACTTATATGCTGTTGATGGGAATTAGTAAATCTTTATGAAAAACAGTATGGAGATTTCTCAAAGAACTGAAAACAGAACTACCATTCAATCCAGCAACCCTACTACTGGGTATATCCCCAAAGGGAAATAAATCATTATATCATAAAGATACCTGCACCCATATATTTATCACAGCATTATTCATAATATCAAAGACATGGAATCAACATAAATGTCCATCACTATAGGACTGGGTAAAGAAAATGTTATGTATATCCACATAATGGAATACTATTCTGCCATAAAAAAATAATGAAACTATGTCTTTTGCAGCAACATAGATGGAACTGGAGGCCATTGTCCTAACTGAAATATTTCAGAAACAGAAAAGGCAAATACTGTATGTTCTCACTTATAAGTTGGAGCTAAAGAACAGGTACACATGGACATACAGAGTAGATTAATAGACATGGAAGGCTACAACAGGTAGGAGGTTGGGAGGGGGTGAGAATTGAAAAATTACCTGTTAGATACAATGTTCAGTATTAGGGTGATGGATACACTAAAATCTGACTCACCACTACATAATATATCCATGTAAGAAATATGCACTTCTATTCCCTAAACATATTTTTTAATTAAATATATATATATATTTAGATGTACGTAGCTTACAAAAATATGCCTAAAACAAAATGACCCAGAAATAAAAAATAAAAAGATGAGTCAGGAATTATTGGTTTAAATATATATCCTTAAGAAGGGTTTACCTAAAACCCCAGTAGAGGTTGCGTTCCCTCTCAGATGCTCTTATGGCCTCCTGTATTTTCTCCTTACAAGAATTTATCACAACTGTTACTATATTCTGGTTTGCATGATTTTGTTTTTGTTCGCCTCCACATTCTAAGCTCTTTAAGGCAGAAACAAGTCTGCCTTTCTCACTGCCTTATTTCCAGTGCCCAGCACAATGCTGGGAAATAGGAAATAGAAATAGGAAATTTTCATTGAATGAATGTATTCCAGAAAATAAGTAAAACAAAAGAGAAAGCACAGATAACAACATTGATTTCAAACTAAGTTGATTCCAAGGTCAAACCAATCAAATAAAAGAGTAAGTTTAAATCTATAAAAGAAACACCTCATGGTCTTAAACCTGTTTTTGTAAATAATATGGAATAAAAATGTATAAAACAAGAAATATTAACAATTCAAGGAGAGAGATTGATGATAGACTAAAAATATGTTTAACTTCCTTCCTGACAAAATATCATGAAATTACCAAAAATGCTAGTATCTGATACATTCAGGTCAGCAGAGGAAAACAGAAAGGATTGGCCAGTGGTTTCAACTTATGGATAGGTAAAGAAGATCTCAAAAGATTATCACTGCCTTCATAACAACAAGAAAAAAAGAGATAAACTAAAAATCATGCTTCATTTTAAAGCTGTTAAAGAGTGAGTGTGAGACAAAGAGAAGTCTAAACAAATAAAATTCCAGTCAAGAGAAGCTTTTTGTAGACCAATAAAGAGCAGTTACTGCTTCCACACCTGGGACCAATTGTTTACATAGTGGAGAGATGAGCCTGCCATCATAGAGCAACTCCTAAAAGGAGAAAAACTAGCAATTTTTCAAATGATAGTGTGGGTTGGCAAACAGACTCATATCTGGAAGAGCCACAAATGCAAAAGTAAATCTCTTGGCTTGAAAATTCTCTGCCACAGGAATTTTGCTGTGAAATTGATGATGAGTGCAGGGCCAGAAAACTGAAATCTTACATTCTTGCACATGAGTAAGGTTCAAGGCCCTGCTGGAGTTGATGCCAAAGAGAACTGAAATGAACTCTAGCTGCATTTCAAAGCCAGCTCAAATCCTGATTGTGACCAGTCACTCAATGCAGCCTGGGTAGTTGAGATTGGGTTGAAGGGCAAAGAGAAATCTTCATAATCTCTTTTTAAAGCAGAAATAAACTGAAACTAATATAAAGCTTCAGCCAATCCCCAGCTAAAGCATTGCAGATGGTCAAATTTTTATGATCAGCCTCTCATTCTAGCTGTCTGAGATTTTTAAAAAATCACATATCCTCTTTATGAGAAATAGGACAAAACAAAAAATTTTATTTAGTTCAAACAAAGCTAGTAAAAGTATTATCTACTTTTGTCCTTCTATACAAGATGTTTGGTATGCAATAAATACTTACGAATACATGCAAAGAAGCAGAAAAATGTGACCTGTAATCAAGAGAAGAAATAATTGATACAGGCAGACTTCCAGATGCCCTTGATATTAGAATTAAAGACCAGGAATCCAAAATAACAATTATAAAGAATTATATGTAAAAAATTTATATGAGAAATTTTAGAATATACAGAACAATTTATAGAAGAAAAGGTGGATATAATTAATAACAGTTGGTAAGTTTCTGCAGAGAAATGAAACCTTAAAAAGGAACCAAGTCAAAATGTATAGAACTCAAGAATGTCAGAGTGTCAGAGAACTGTGGGCCAGTATCATTTGATTCAACATATATGTAACTGGGTCCAGAAAGAGAGAGAGAATAGGAAAAAATAAGCTTTGAAAAGATATTGGCCAAGTATTTTCTGAAATCAGTGAAAGTCATCAACTCTTAGATTCAAGAAACTCAGTGAACCCCAAGCATAAGAAACATAAAGTAAAACACATTTATGTACATCATAGTCAAATGACTGAAAAAGATCTAAAAGGAAAAGCAGTAAGAAAAAAACATGACATTTAAGGTAACAACACAAATTATGGCAGATTTTTCACTAGTAACAATGGAAGCCAAAAGACAGTGGTATCTTAAAAGGGCTGAATGGAAGAAAAAATTGTCAGTCCAAATGATGAGGTAGTTGGCTTTAAGTAGTAAGTTACCACTGATTTTTATTTCTTCTAAACACTTTTTACATTTTCTATAACAATTGCATCGTTCTTACAATTTTAAAACATTTTTGTTTTTATTATTTTATTTTATTTTTCTGAGACAGGGGCCTCTGTCACCCAGGCTGGAGTACAGTGGCATGATCACAGCTCATTGCAGCCTTGACCTGCTGGGCTCAAGCAATCCTCCCACCTCAACATCCCAAGTAGCTAGGACTACAAGCGCATGCCACCAAGCCTGGTTAATTTTGTATTTTGTATTTTATAGAGTTGGGTTTTTGCCATATTGTCCAGGCTGGTCTTGAACTCCTGGGTTCAAGTGATCCTCCTGCCTTGGCCTCCCAAAGTGCTGGGATTGTAGGCATGAGCCACCATGCCTGGCAAAAACATTTTTAAAAGAACAAGTAAGACAAATATTGTATATGGATTACACTTAGTATCCAAGAATCCTCAGAAAAACTATCTAATATTTATCCTCATACCAAATATCTACATAATTACTACTGTTTTCACTAGTCTTTGTAAAATATTTATATACGAAGATTAACTAAAATAACAGTTTTTAATGTGTCAATAGCCCTTTTATAAAGAGATTAAAAGTAAGAAACAATCACATCTCTTGGGGTAGGTGAGAAAACATTAATGAAAGAGGTGAAATTTGAGGTTTGTTAGGAAATACTTTAAGGAAATGGAGAAAAGTTTCAGAATAAAAATTTCAAGATATATTTGAAAAACACTAATAAATCTAGGTTTTTTCATGGAGGGATGAAGTGAGATATTGATGTCAATAGTGGAGAATCTTGAAAGATCTAATTTGTAGGCAATGGAGAAAGAAATATTTACCTAGTCTAACATGTCTTCAGTAAAGAACTGACAAATGAGAACAATTCTGTATCTACTGCCATGTTACATTTAGCTTTCTAATGGACAGCTTGGTATTCCTTGTACCTGTGAATTAACATGAGTAGATAGTTATCATTTAGACAATCACTAGATCATTGTCTGACAGTAACTTGGTCTGAAAAAAATTTTTGGGAGATAAAAGGATGTTTAAGTGGAACTCTTTCTGAGTTTATAACTTAGAACAACAGGTACTATATTCTAAAGGTAGGTGCTAAGCCATTTAGGTAATCTATGCAGGACTTGGAAAGAAAATGTCCCAAACTAGCTCCACCTCCTCCAAGCTGAGCTGCTCACTGTTCATCTCTGAATTGTGTAAGAAAAGGGTAACAGTTTATGAGAGAGCCTTATATGGAAGATTTCTTAGCTAGGGTTTCTTAAAGCTTCCTTCTACAGAACTACTTGGAGAACCTAATATGTATTTCCCCAGGATGTGACATCCTAGCAGACACTGATAGCTGATTCATACCTAAAAATTGTAAAGGTTAGTGGACAGAGGGAAGACAGTGGAGTGCTACATTGAGGGGACCTGTGTTTGTACAATTTAATGAGTAAAGACTCATTAAATCGAGTGAGTTTTCCCCTGACCCAAAAAGACCCATGAAAAATAATCAGACCATGGAAGCAATCCTAGTATCCACTAGTGTATGAATTGATAAACAAAAGGTGGTATATACTTAGAATGGAATATTATTCAAGCCTTAAAAATGAAGGAAGTTCTTACACATGCTACATTAATGAGCCTGGAAGACATGCCAAGGGAAATAAGCTAGTCACAAAAGGACAAATATTGTATGATTCTATTTATATGAGGTAGCTAGAGTAGTCAAATTCACAGACATAAAGCAGAATGGCAGTTGCCACAGGCTGAGGAGAGGGGAGTGGAGAGTTAGTGTCTCATGGGTACAGAGTTTCAGTTTGGGAAGATGAAAAAGTTCTGGAGATGGATAGTGGTGATGGTTGCACAACAATGTGAATGTACTTAATACTACCTAACTTTGCACTTAAAAACAGTTAAAATGATAAATTTCATGTATTTATTTTACCACGCTTTTAAAACAACAACAACAAAAACAACAAAAAATAACCTTCACCAACAGGACTGCCTAGAGAAGTGAGCTGGCCCCCACAGAGGGAGGGTCACGATGGGCCAGTGGAAGCTAGGAATGAGAATGGATTATAAGCTGTCAATCAGGAGAGGCAAACCCACAAGTAATTGCTAACGGGAGATTCCCGGCCAGGCAGTTCTCTGAAGAATTTAGAAAAGCAGCTCATTACAAAAAGAAAATGTTGGTGTCTCTCACAGATGGCCCTGAAATCAGGTTAGGAAATCATAAGACTTTGCCCTTTCATCCTACCTCCCTCTTGAACCCTGTACCTGAATTGGGAGATGAGGTGAAGTGAGGAAGAGTAAAGAAGCTATGACTGTGTCTCTCTCCCGACTACAGGCTTCTAAATGAGGGGAAGGGAAGAAGCTCAGAGACAATTTAACATCTGTGTGTGCCAAAAAAGTGGTGGAATGGTGCTAGAGAGTTTATACAGGAATGGGGATGATTGATTTACCAGAGTAAGTTTAAAGGAAGAGGAGTGAGAAAGAATGAAGTGGCATTCTACTTCTAGCCTCTGAGTCCAGCCCTTTCATCCAGTGAGAGAAAATCTTTCCTAGGAGCTTAGAAGATTCCTGATGAAAGAATCACTGTTTCCACTTCTCTCCTTCTCCCTTACCTTCAGGAAGTCGGATTGGCTTCTTCATCCTCATCTAAGGATATAGCCCATGGAAGGTGGTATCTAGGAAGAGGTCTATCATCCTCCCCAGATAAAAGCAACTCTGTATTTGTACCCATGGCTTATGAAGGAGGAAAGGAATACAGAGGTGATGTTATGCCAGTCTGTGGTCAGCAAGACTGCCACTAAGAGTGACTGTCAATTCTCCCAACATAGCCCAAGCTTTTCCATTCCAGAATGTTGCCGTGGCAGACAAAATGATTATTTGTGGTGGGATGCATTCATTTATTCAATATGCTTTTACTGAGTACCAATTATATATAGAATACTGAAAGGAATAAAAGCAGAAAAGACATGATCACACACTTCAAGGCACATAGGTTTTAGCAGAGGTAAACATACAGACTCATAATTAATGACAATATAGGGCAAACAGAGGAACAAAAAAACTTAGGGATTAGGAGTTTTATAGAGGAGATGACATTTACATTGTGCTTTGAATGATGGGAAAATTTTGAGTGGATATGGCATAATTGGAACAGAGAATGACAAAAGTGGAGAGGAGGTTAGAGTGGAGATCAGATGGCAGTGAAACAGGTAGCTGATCTTCAGATTATGACGTCATTGAGTTTGTAGGTAGCATATAATACTCTCAAGAAGAGAAATGAGAGCCAGGGGTAGGAAAATAGCTTGGTATGAGATTTCTGAGGGCCTCAAAGTCCAGGACATTTGTACTTTAATAGGTAATGGGGAAGTAATTTAAGGTCTATGAGTGGGTGAGCGATGAAATCTAAACTATGTTTTAGGAAGAACAAGTAGAAGGTTATTGCAATTGTCCAGCGCAGAGGTAATGCAGTCCTTAAGTAGGATGGTTGTTGTCGCAATTGGAAAGGCAGAAATAGATGGGAGAGGTTTTGGGGAGGTAGAATAAATGGGGCTTGGATCCTGATTGCATATGCCTTTTTCTTACTCTCTGTCTGACCCTCATTTCTTCCCTCTTCTGATCCTAAAGCTGTATGCAGTGTCTCTTAGCACACAGACTTATATTTTCTGGCAAATTTCTCTTCAGTATTAGGTAAGGCTTCATTTGCAATAACTGTGAAAGACACCCCAAAGGACAATTCCTGATGTTCGAAATGAGGAAGTTATATTCTACATCTACATTTGTATTTTAGGTAGGATTGTGGCTTTTAGAAAAAGGTTACCCCTTTTACCTAAGAATTTCTACTCTCAGAAAATGTGAACATACATTAGCATAGCTCTTCTGAAGCTCTTGGTCATGCAGAATGGAAATCAGGATCATAAAATTAAAGTTATTAAAAACGATAGCAAATTCCCCTCTTTGTTCCATTATTCAGCTTTAAGGGCATTTCTGCTCTCTAACAGCCTTAGAGTATTAATTTTATGTATTTAGGACAAAGGATTTGAACAATAGAATTGTATAATTAAATTACAAGAAATTTTAAAAATCAGTCATCACAATAATTGAGTTGATAATTCAATTGTTAAACAAAATCTGGATAATATATTAGTCACACCAGTTTTTAAAGGCCAGAACAGTAGAAAATGTTTTATATGCTTACATTTCTATTTCTCACCATGTGTGGTTTATGGATGAAATGAGCTGAAGTTGCCAATATGTGACAACAGGGAAAGGACTGCCTTGCATGGCAAGTCTTTTGGGGAAGCTTTGTCCTTGGAGCGGTCTAGCTTTTAAAGACCTGTTCTGTTTCTGACATGGTAACTTTGTATTTCTATGGCCTAGACTTTTCTGCAGATACATATATAGTAACAAACTCTAGACAATGGGCCTGCATTGAGCCAACACTAGCGCCCCGGAGCAGCTGCACTTGCAATGCTTCTGGGATGTTCAGTGGTGTGACTAAACAGCATGTATCAAAGACCTAGGAAAGAGGCAATCTGTTTTCAGCTCTGACTTTAAGCAGGAAGTGATTTTCCTGATAAAACAGGTGAAAAAATCTATAGCTCCCCAGTCAGCATAGTCTTACAAGAAATCTTGGGCTAAGTAGACAAAACTCAGTGAGGATTAAGGACTCCAAATGCACTGAGTGGTAAGAACAACTAACTTTTATTAAGTGCTAATTATAACTAAATACTCACACTTTCCTTGGCCGGGCGCGGTGGCTCAAGCCTGTAATCCCAGCACTTTGGGAGGCCGAGACGGGCAGATCACGAGGTCAGGAGATCGAGACCATCCTGGCTAAAATGGTGAAACCCCGTCTCTACTAAAAAATACAAAAAACTAGCCGGGCGAGGTGGTGGGCGCCTGTAGTCCCAGCTACCCGGGAGGCTGAGGCAGGAGAATGGCGTAACCGGGAGGCGGAGCTTGCAGTGAGCTGAGATCCAGCCACTGCACTCCAGCCCTGGCGACAGAGCGAGACTCGGTCTCAAAAAAATAAAAAAAAATAAAAAAAAAATAAACACTTTCCCTGTATTTTTTTTTTGGAACTATTAAAACAGGCTTGAAATTTTTTTTAATTTTTAATTTTTGTAGGTACATAGTAGATGTATATATTTATGGGGAAAACAGACTTCTTATACCCATTTAACATGTGATTAAAACAAGATTGAGAGGTTAAGTCGCTTGCCCAAGGTCAATAGCTACTGAGCCAGAATTCAAACCTAACTAACTGATCAGGCTAATACTAAAATCAACACTTTAAATCTTCTCCCTACACTGCCTTTTGCATGGACAAAGTCAGCAACCTCCTTCTGCAGGGGATACTGATACAAAGCAAGATCTGCATTAAAAGTGTACTTAAAGCAATGAAGTTCTGGTTTAGAAATAGGTAGATCAATGGGACAAAGTAACATGTAAAGAAATATACTTGAAAAAAAAATATATGAATTTATATAATTTAATGTGGTATTTCAACTTGTCTGAGCAGGCAGATAAGCTAGATATGAGCAGGAGGGGGAGTGCCCTGAGAAAAGGGAGGTTTGGAAAAATCTCATAACCCAGAGACCACCCAAAACATGCATCCTAACTATAAGCAGAGAGGAAGGAAAATACCTATGCAGAAAGAGATGCCCCTTAAGACTCCCAGTAATCACTCACTCTGCAATTAACCTGTCAGAATGTAGCTAGCTACATGCTGTTAAGGGGGGAAATAGGGAAAAAGGAGAAATTCCTAAGAGATACACAGGTGGAATAAGTACAGATTTAACCACTTTCCAACCTTCCTTGGGTGGTGATGAGTAATGCAGGCATTATACAGAATTTGTATCCAACACTGGCCTGCACATACATGTGAACTAACAGTAAGGGGGAATCCCACAAATCAGGAGTGGAAACTAGGTGGGGGAAAAAGTGGGAACTTAAGGCAGAAGTGGGAACTAGACAAAGACAAAGGCGGAGACTTGAGGCAGAAGCAGAAGCTTGAAGAAACAGTCTGCCATAATAACCACAATACAGAACTCTTGGGGCTGCTGCTGGCTCATTCCCCTTTGAATAGTCTGCTCTGTCTCATCTTTCAGCATGCACTGTCTCTGCTACTACCTAACCCTTACTGCTGCTACTCCTGTTTCTCCAGCTGGACCAGCCTGCTCCTCTCTTGGAGTGTCCTTCCCTCAATAAACTCTATACTCTTTATTTTCTTTCAATAGCTCTTTCGCTTATATTACTAATTGGTCTCTTGGCTGAATTCTTTCTCCCAAGTAAGACATGAACTGAGGATTCCTGTACTTCCCAGTGACAAAATCATTAGGAAAAGGAGCCAGTATTAAATAAATATACAGAAATCACTGGCTGTTTGGGAGAAAAAAATAAAGGTAAAGCCCTATCTTTTTTTTTAAGTGTACTTCCAGTGAGCTCTGAGTGTTTTAGAGACTCTGCCCCATTTGTGGGGATTATTAGTCTTTCCTGGGAATTTATCTGGAGAATATTTACTTTCAGAGGATGTACCACAGAGGGAAGTTTTTATGAAAAAATGCTTTGGGGATAGGATTTTTAAAAGACAGGAGAGAACAGTGTGGTGCTGTTTCTTGAGTCTCATGAACAACACAGCAAGACGTATATTCCCATTAACTCTCTAGGCCATGAACTACTTGTGCTTCCTTTTTAAGGAAGGAAAAGATTCTAGGGTGGTTTTGTCACTGAGTGCTGTGGAATGGATTGTTTCCCTCCACTCTTGTTGCTAACTGAAAAAAAAAAAAAAGACACTGCAATAAGGTTATGGGACTGAAAGAGCTACATTTAGACACAGCTGTTTTGGGGTCAAGGTCAAGGAGGACAATAATAGAAGAGAATAAGCAAAAATGAAACCACACAAGGAGAAGAGGAACCTGGGCACACCTGAGTGGGGAATCTTGGAAAAGGGCAAAGGGCTAGCCCAGGATCTCAGAAAGAAGGGATAGGAATGATAGAAGGATAACATGGCATTTGGTTCTGTTCCTCCTGGCTTTCTCTCTTTCTCAGTTCTGTTATTACTATTTTATTTTTTAAAAAATTTGTTGGATCATTTATATTCTCACACAGTAGCTCAAATCTTTTATGGGACTAAGCAAGTTATAAATACATACTTTTAACAGAAATATTTAGAAAAATATTACACTTATACATATTCATATATAATATGTATAAATACATTTAAAAATATATATTCAGAAGTTGATGTATATTATAATATATGTATATCTCATTTCTGAGTTTGGGTTTAGTGGCTCTCAAAAATCACTTTTTGTCTTTATAAAGTCCTCAGGGTAAGAAATCCTTCCACATACTCTTGCATATGGATTCCCAGGCCAGGGAGTGGGGTGGATGCCACCTGATCACTAGTGTCAAGAATTTCATACTCGGTGGGGTGGAAGTTGGCTGAGAGTGGAAGTGGTGAGAGCGAGATGGCAATGCCATAATTCTGACTGGGAATGCCACTTTCGACACTGGCACAAAATAAAGCATGTGGAACATACAAGTCAACACCTATAAGTCAACTTCTTGAAAGTTTAAGAAAGGTTAAGAGTTGGGCTGAGATTTGTCAGAGTCGGTAATAATTTTTGTGTCTAAGGATGGAGGGATCTGAGTTATATAAACACGAGGTGTTCACTATGAACTGAAATAAGCAATTCATGGGTAAGGAGACTATGGCCAGAAATTCTAGGGTGCATGAGTGTTTTCTAGGTAATGGTTACTGTGGTTCATTGGGGTAGGGGTAGTGCCAGTAAGAGTGATAACTCTTACTGAATCTTCCCATCTGGGGGTAAATGGCCATTCATGCTAGAACTCAGTTATTCTAGCTCCTTCTCAAGAGGATGATGATGTGCCAGAAGTAGGTGAGGAGTGAGAATATGGGCATATGTAAGATGTTTTCTCTTTGTGTGTTAATTATACTGTGACATAATGAAGTAGGATTTAGATGGGACTAGTGTATGGTGTGTCCTTTTTATAGCTGCAGGTACTGAAAAACAATGGGTGAAGCAACACTGTGGAGATGAGAATTTGATGATGGTGAAGGAGGTATAACTCAACATTTGCTGTTCTAAATTCCTGTCCTTTGCTATTTCCCCCAATCCATGGTGATTTCTCAGTAATAAATATACTACTGCAAATAATAATAGTATTATTGCTATGATTTTATTGAATGCTTGTTAACATCTTCACATGCCTCATCTCATTTAATTCTCACAGTTGAGGTGAGTGACAGATCCAGGATTTGAAAACAGTTCTGCACACAACCCTTAATGCTCTACTAATGATTCTCATCAGTTGGTTGCATATTTACAGTTCACTCATTTATTGATTCATCCTATAGATACTGTTTTTAGTCCTTACTATAAAAAGATATTACATATAAACAAAGCAGGGCTGTCTCAGAAGAACAAAAAGCATCCCTTACCAAGGGAAGGGATTCTTTCCTTCCTCCTTCTTTCCCTCCCACCCTCCATTAAAAAATTATTCAATAAATCCCCCCTTTGTGCTAAGCACCCTGCTAGGCATTGCAAATAAAAATCTCCGCGCTTCTAGAATTCATGATTTAGCCATAAAATTAAAAGCATATAGATAGATAACTACAATTTTACAACTTTTACATCTCAAATCAGAGCAGTGCAGGTAACATCAGTTTGCCTACTTCTTATATCTGGCTTGACACATGGAATACTTTGAAGATTTCATGTGTATTATATCATACTCTTCTATATACTTTCATCTTGGCACTGACATTTTATCTTGCCTACTTAGTAAGTATTTCATAGATATAAAGAAAATCTTTGGCAAAATCTACAGAGCAGGCCAGGTGTGGTGGCTCATGCCTGTAATCCCAGCACTTTGGGAGGTCAAGGCAGGCAGATCACCTGAGGTCAGGAGGTCGAGACCAGCCTGGGCAACATAGTAAAACCCCATCTCTGCTAAAAATACAAAAATTAGCTGGGCATGGTGGTACATGCCTGTAATCCCAGCTACTCAGGAGGCTGAGGCAGGAGAATTGCTTGAAACCGGGAGATGGAGGTTGCAATGAGCCGAGATGGCACCACCATACTCCAGCCTGGACAACAGAGTGAGACTCAGAAAAAAAAAGTCTATAGAGCAGAAGCTAGATTAAAAATAAGTCTTGAGTCAAAACAAGCATCCGAGATTACGACTGCTCTTTTGGAAGTTAGTGTGTGAGAGGACGTGTGTGCAGATACGGGAACAAGTCGAGGTTCTTGATGGGACATGTGTTGGGGCAGGGAGGAAGAAAGGGAATCAGATAATGACAAGAGTAGTTTTCCCCATCTAGGTCATATATCCTCATAGTGAAGTTTTCTCCTGTGATAAGAAAAGTTGTGACTTTATAGATTATCTATATATATTCAAATCTAAGTTTAAAATAAATTTGAAATCCTGCCAAATTATCTTTGGATTGTTACTATTTAATAAATGTAATTTAAAAAATCTACATCTAAACATAGTACTTATATGAATGGGCTTCAGGGCATCTGTGAACCCCTGAAATTATATGCAACATTGTGTTTCTCCAGACCTCATGAGATTTAAACCCACAACCTAAAATGATTAAGGCCCAATGAATAGATAATTAAAATTTGAGAAATTAAGCCCCATAACCAGGGAAATTTTTTCTCTCATAAAATTAGAGCTGACAGCATATAAACCTGACATAAATACTGTACTTACATCAAGAGCCACAGACTGCTTGGCCCAGGACTTCTTCACTTGATCATACATAATTGTGTTGTTGATGCCAAGTCCACAAAAGATGACAAAAGCCTAGGAAAGGGCGAACCTGCTAATTATACATTGCAGCAACTCATTGGCAAAATCTAATATGAAAGCAGGCAGTCACCAGGGATGGGTCTGAAAATACAATCTTATTGTACACAGAGGTAGGCCTTGGGAAAAGAGGCACATTAAAATTCTTAATTACTATTGTTATATGACAACTTTATAGCTCACACTGCACAGGAGGAAAAATTATGAATTTAATGTCATTGTAGAGAAACTACTTCATATGTTTAAAAACATACTTACAGTCTGTTTAAATGGGTTCTTAATTTATTTAGGTTGTGGACTGATTTTAGTTAATCCATTCTATTTAACCAAAGCAACCTCTTTTAGTCGCTAGGCTATAAAATACTTTGGTAAAGAAACCAAGTTAATGTAACCATAAGGTAAGTGTTAAGGGGAAGGAGGATTGAGCTAGAACCATTAATAAAGAAGCTATGAGGTATTCTTGACTAAAGAAAGATAATCATGGGTCTTCATGTTGGCTACTGGTACAGTCTATGAGGAAGCCCATTCAAGGCTAACTTCTCCAGCTAGAGCGCCTGGAGTGAATTAATGGAAGCATGTAAACAAGAGAAATGTGAGGACAGCACACCTGGTAGAGCTGGCTCAGGGTTTCATGACTCTGAACACACACAAGCAAGACAAAAATAAGAAAATAACACTTTGGGGGAAAGAGAGGGTAATTCTGTAATAAAATTAGGATAAAAATAATGGATGGTTACAAAATAATCCAGTTCGTAAAAAATAGGATCAAATCTCACTTAAGCATTTACATATTCCTTAAATCTTCCTGTAAATTTTGCCCTCCATTTAAGTATAATAATAATTGTTTAATAATTGTTTGTCTTTTCGAATTTGGGCAGGCTGCAACCAGGGGACTATTGACGACTCCATATAAACCTTGGTTTATTAACTTATTTTCTTACCTCAAAAAGTCGTTGATCTGCATCATCAAAAGGTTTCCCATCAAGTCTATTTAACACTTGAGCCACTCCTGTGGGGAAAGAATGGATTATGTGGTCATTTTTAGTACTGGACGTTGTGTTTCTCTAACAGAGTAGCCACAGCTAACTCTATGCCTTCTTTAGGGAACTGCACTCACTTTAAACTCTGGTCTCTCAAGTGCCTGCCGATTTCATGAGAATAAATCTGAGATGTAGGACAATGCAGTCTCTCTTTAAGGCCGATTTATTTAGGCTAGATCTCAGGAAAGTTTGGAGTTCTACCAAGGCTTTAATCTGATTTTAGATGACTAGTTACAGTAACTCTAATATATCCCCCATATATTATATGTATGTGTGTGTGTGTGTATATATACATACACACACGATTATATATACAACTGAGTATATATGTAGCTGAATATGTGTGTGTATTCAGTTATATACATATATTTCAACTGAATATATATATATATATATATAATTATCTGAAGCACAATACTTGAAAGAGGCAGTATGACACTGTGATTAAGAGCATAAGATTTGGACTTAGATGGTCTGAGTTCAAATTTCAACTCCACCATCAGGTGTGTGACCTTGGGCACATTACCTAAATTTTTTAGCAGTCAATTTCCTCATCTGTAAAATGGGGATTAAAATGTTAAATAAGAGGGTTGTGAAGATTAAATGAGATGTTAGAATGTTCATTTAGCACATTGCTTCACTCAGAATAAACATTCAAGAAATGTTAGGAATTACTACAAGCAATAAAAGTTGATATAATACAGTTAACCTTCAAAGCAAAGTCAGTTCTGTTTCCTGCTACCAGGGGGTACATATAGTTCTAAAAAACTTAATTTATGAGTGATTACTTTTTCCAAAGTTCACTTGTGGTATTATATCAGATGTTTCAGGGCACGACTTTCAAAATACACAAGTTTAACAAGAAAAATCAACTATCTTGAAAACCATTAGCCTGTGTCCCCATTTAGTACACACACACAAAACTAGCTATAATTCTAAAGTATGCTTGTATTTTTAAAAACACCCAACTTCCCACCAGGAAGGTAAGTCATCATATGCAAGAAGACACACACATAAATAATGAAACACAAAATTATTAGCATGTAACCAGGCAAACTACGGTCCTAATTTTGAAGTAATAATGGATGTTTACTTTTAGGATTGAAATGTGGGACTATGAGATTACAGGTAACACATGGTGTTTCCTATGGACTTTCCCTTTAAACATAAATTTATTTAAAACTCTGTGCATGATGTAGTTTAAGTCTTTGTATTAGAGGCTTAGATCCCAAATCTTAGAATATTCTTTATATTCAGTGACATACCAATATTCTTATGCAGATTAAGCTAATGAAAAAAAATTATCTCAAAATTCAGATCTTAAAAACACTCACAGAATACTAAATCCTTTAATAAGCAGCAGTGTCTTAGACTTTAACAGGCAATTTTAGGGGGAAGCAGAGAGAGGCAAATAGATGCATCAGTTACCAAATGAATTAGTGTTCTTACGTCTCTTAGGGAAAAAAGTCACATTTTTATTGTGTTTCAGTAATTTCAACTAATTCCTCCATCCTTCATGACTTCTCTATTTCAACCATGAATTCTCCTTGCCTGGGCTTCTTTCTTGAATTTGATGCTTTCCTAACTGAGTTTTTTGAGGAGAAGGAAAGGGGAACGGAGGAAGAGAAAAATTGGAAGCTGTTTTTGCCCATGATTCCCTTATTGTGAGGAAAATGTGGCCTATTTCAGAACTGCCCAGGCAGAAAATGCATGCTCAGTATTATGTCCAATAGAGAATGTTCTTTCTTCCTTTTCCTTTACACCATGTATAAAAGCACAGATGTAAACACATTAACATAGTAAGAAAGTCTGTACTAGGAGTTAGGAAACCTGAGTTTTATTCCTGACCTTGCTACTAACTTTGTGGCTTTCTTGAAGTCATTTGTCTCTCTCTCTCTCTGGCTTTTTTTCCCTCTCTCCCTGCCTCTATTTCCACAGGGTGAGATAAAAGAGTTCTATTGGTTGATAACTCAGATTCTCTCCAACTTTAAAATTTATTGGTTCTTTCAACTTAATAAATATTTGTTCAAGTTGTGGAGAGCATTGATTCATTAGCAGTCTGCACTTATGAAATTATACAAGACTGTGAGACATAGTTTGATGAATCCTGGCCATATAAAGAGGGAACACATAAAAAGGATATGGGAGTATTTTATTTTTATTTTTTATTTTTTTAATTTTCCTGTCATTAATCTACATTGTTTGTCTAGCAAAAATTTACTCTATTTTCACTACTGTGTTGGTATTCTATTGAATGACTATATACCTCAATCTATCCATTCTACTATTATGGACATATGGGTTGTTTGCAGTTTTTTGTTACTACAAACAAAAGTACTGATGGGAACTTTCATTAGACTTTGTATTAGTTTGGTGCAAAAGTAATTGCAGTTTTTGCCATTACTTTTTTTTTTTTTTGCTCTAGGTGATCTTTATTTTTTTATTTTTTATTTTTATTATTATACTTAAGTTTTAGGGTACATGTGCACAACGTGCAGGTTTGTTACATATGCATACATGTGCCATGTTGGTGTGCTGCACCCATTAACTTGTCATCTACATTAGGTATATCTCCTAATGCTATCCCTCCCCCCTCCCCCCACCCCACAACAGGCCCTGGTGTGTGATGTTCCCCTTCCTGTGTCCAAGTGATCTCATTGCTCAGTCCCCACCTATGAGTGAGAACATGCGGTGTTTGGTTTTCTGTTCTTGCGATAGTTTGCTGAGAATGATGGTTTCCAGCTGCATCCATGTCCCTACAAAGGACATGAACTCATCCTTTTTTGTGGCTGCATAGTATTCCATGGTGTATATGTGCCACATTTTCTTAATCCAGTCTGTCACTGATGGACATTTTGGTTGATTCCAAGTCTTTGCTATTGTGAATAGTGCTGCAACAAACATAGGTGTGCATGTGTCTTTATAGCAGCATGATTTGTAATCCTTTGGGTATATCCCCAGTAATGGGATGGCTGGGTCAAATGGTATTTCTAGTTCTAGATCCTTGAGGAATCGCCTCACTGTCTTCCACAATGGTTGAACTAGTTTACAGTCCCACCAACAGTGCAAAAGTGTTCCGATTTCTCCACATCCTCTCCAGCACCTGTTGTTTCCTGATTTTTTAATGATTGCCATTCTAACTGGTGTGAGATGGTATCTCATTGTGGTTTTGATTTGCATTTCTCTGATGGCGAGTGATGATGAGCATTTTTTCATGTGTCTGTTGGCTGTATCAATGTCTGCTTTTGAGAAGCGTCTGTTCATATCTGTTGCCCACTTTTTGATGGGGTTGTTTGTTTTTTTCTTGTAAATTTGTTTGAGTTCTTTGTAGGTTCTGGATATTAGCCCTTTGTCAGGTGAGTAGATTGCAAAATTTTCTCCCATTCTGTAGGTTGCCTGTTCACTCTGATGGTAGTTTCTTTTGCTGTGCAGAAGCTCTTTAGTTTAATTAGATCGATATGGGAATATTTTAAAGCAAATTTCTGTTTCCTTATTCAACCAGTTTAACTATTTAGGTCATCTCTTACCAATTATTTGGTGGTTGCTATTCCAAATAGGGACACAGAGAACAGATCTTATGTGAAAACCAGATATCTGGTCCGCCTAAGAAACAAGAAAGAAGTTAATTAAAATTGAATATTAACTATTCATTTTTTATTTACATTTTTTCCATTCTTCATAACAGATATTCAAAAATAACTTTTTAAAAGTTATTTTATACACTGTAACCTAATTTTGTAATGCATAAACTCACTCACCTGCCCCCTTCATCACAATGAACATCCTAAAGAAATCAAACCCAAGCCAAATATTAATCAACCAAAAAAATCCCAAACCAACATGACCTCCTCCAATCCCTGCAGCCATAGAGAGCTGGACATAAAACTATCTTGGTCATGACCACACCACCAGACAAGAATTCCAGCAACTGTTTCTCCTCTGGGTATTCAAAGCATTTTAATTAAACCAGTGATCAATTTTTATCTTTGACTGGGTACACTTGTTCGTAAAAAATATTTGTGCCTATAATGCTGTCATATTTGCATTTACTTTTAATACTCTATATTTTTACTATTACTAAATAATTATGTATGTTGTCAAATCTATATACAAAAAAGGTAAGATAGATGTAGAGGTTTGAGGATTTTCCTTCTGTACCCCAAAAGATATCAGGAGGTGACATTTAAAATACAGAGGTACAATTATCAACATCAAACATTGAGTAACAAACTCCATTTAATATTAAAAACAGTGGTCCATATTTGAATGGCTAGAGCGAAACCACTAAGAGTGAAAGGGTCTTAGTGAATTAACATGACCTTGATTTTCAGTGAGGAAGGTCAATCTAGTGTTCTGATACAATAGGAGAAAACAATAAGATATGAAGGTTTTGGATCATGGATATTGAGATAAAAATATATTTTAAAATATTCTTTGTTGAAGGCAAGAGCCACATATTTTAAACACTTGAAACTAAAAGTTAATTTACACAGCTAAATTTTATTTGGATTTTTTTCTTTTTGACATTTCTCTTTGAGAAGTTAATTTTCCAGATATCTTCTATTCATTGCACCAATATGTTAGTTTCTCTTTTTCAATGTCTTTTGAAGATTAACATGCATGTAGAAAGGCCCCAAAATTGTAAGTATGCAGCTTAATGGATTTTTACAAAATGAACAGATCTACGCAATTACCACCAAGATCAACACATAGAATATTATCACCACCTCAGAAGCCACCTCCATGCCCCTAAATTCTTGTACATACTTAGCGCACATATGCATTTCTGATAGGCATATACTTACAATAAAATTGCTGAGTTATTTACAAGTTCAGCTTCAAAATATGTATTTTTAAAGTTTTGCAAAGTACTTGTACCAATTTACTTTCTAACCAGAAGTGTATGAGAGTTCCAGTTGATTTATATCATCACCAACATTTGATGTTGTCAGGTTTTAAAAAAAAATTTTGACAATTCTGGTAGATATGTGGTTGCATCTCCTTGTGAAAGTAATTTGATTATCTCTGATGACTAGGGTGACCATAAATCCTGGTTTAGGTCTGTTTTCCTGACATAATTATTTAATAATATGCCTTTCATTCTCAAAAGTGTCCAAATTTGGACAATAAATTTATAATTTTCCTACTTATGATTAATGAAGCTGAGCAACTTTTCATATACTTATCGTCTATTTCTACTCTCTTCCATGAAGCGCTTGTTCAGAACTTTGGACTTTTTTCCTGTTGGGTTGTCTGATTTTTAAAAATTGGCTTGTAAAAGTTTCTTCTATATTCTGGATGAGAGCCCTCTGCAAGATATATGTATTACAAATATTTTTCTTATTCTATGGCTTGTTTTTCCACTCTTTTAATGGTGTCTTTTTATTCAGAGGTCCCTAATATGATATAGTCAAATATTTCAATTGTTAAATTTATGGTTAGTACTTTTTTGGCTTTATTCAAGAAATCTTTTTTTTTTTTTTTTTTTTTTTTGAGACGGAGTCTCGCTCTGTCGCCCGGGCTGGAGTGCAGTGGCCGGATCTCAGCTCACTGCAAGCTCCGCCTCCCGGGTTCACGCCATTCTCCTGCCTCAGCCTCCCGAGTAGCTGGGACTACAGACGCCCGCCACCTCGCCCGGCTAGCTTTTTGTATTTTTTAGTATAGACGGGGTTTCACCGTGTTAGCCAGGATGGTCTCGATCTCCTGACCTCGTGATCCGCCCGCCTCGGCCTCCCAAAGTGAAGAAATCTTTCCGTACTCCAACCTCATGAAGATATTCTTCTATGCTTTTCCTAGAATCTTTATTGTTTTAACTTTCACATTTAAATTTATAATCCAACTGAAAATGATTTTCATGTATAATATGAGCTAGGAGTCAAAAATTTTTTTTTTGAAATGGATATTCAATTGCTCCAGCACTGTTTTGAGGGAAAAAACAATACCTCTTCCCATCACTTTACTGTGCCATCGCTTTCATTAATCAACTGTCCATATATATTTGGATCTGTTTCTGAACTCTCTGTTCTATTATTGATCTAGGTATCTGCCCTTATGCCAATACCATACTGTCTTAAATAACACGGTTGTGTAATAAGGCTCAGTATCTGGTAGTGCAAATCCTCCAACTTTGTCCTTCTTCAAGATTGTCTTGACTATTTTTGACCTCTGGCATTTACATACAAATTTTAGAATCAATTTGCAGTTTATACACATACGTATACACTCCTGGAATTTTTACTGGTATTTTTTGAATCTAACAATTTCGGGGAGAATTGACACCTATACAAAACCGAGTCTTTCAATCCATAAATATCTCTTAATTTTTTTAAGGCTCTTAAAATTTCTCTTAGCAAAGTTGGGTAGTTTCCCATGTAGTGTTCTTACACATAATTTGTTATATTTGTATCTTGACATTTAAAAACTTCATATTATTGTAAATGACATCAGCATTTTATTTTCTAATGCTTGTAATTTGTTTCCATCAATCTTGCTACATTCAATTATTAACTTTAATATCTTACCTGTAAAGTGTTTTGGATTTTCTTGCCACATGATCACGTCATCTTATCCCTTAATTCTTATACCTTTTAGTCATGTAATTTTAGATTATGTGATTTTTCCTTTTTTTAGTTTGTTAACAGAGTGAATTACATCGATTGATATTTGAGAATTCCAGACGCAGAAACAAAAACTTAAGCATAAATCATTCGTCCAGTGTACTCTTCCAAAAAATATTTATTTACCACCTCCTATGCACCAGACACACTGCTTAGTGTTGAGGATAGAAAAATGAATTCAAATAGTCATTACCCTTGAGTTACTCACAGCCTAGGAAAGATAGAAATATTGAGATAAAATAAGTGTCCAAGTAGAGGACGTTCAAACACTATTGGAAAGACAACGAACTCTGTTTAGAGAAATCAGGAGCAGCTTGAGACCCTTTACAGTGAGTCTTCAAAGACAACAATGATGATGATAAGCTCACATTTGTTGGATGTTCACTCTGTGTCTGGAACTCCGCTCAGCACTTTCTTATGCATTATTTTATACTTTTTACAACCACCCCATGAAGTAGGTACTGTTATCATCCTCTCTTATCAGATGAGACTTACAGAGATTAACTGCCTTGAATGAGAGAGACTGGCTCAAAGAAGCACAGCCAAAGGCAAACACATCCATCAAAGTTATCTTCCAAAAAAACAAACTGGTTTTCTTCCTCTCCCTAAGGATAAAATCTGAATTAAGGCAATACCAGTAAGCATGAAGAGAAGAAAGCCAATTTTAGAGAGGTATAATCTATAGACTTAGGCTAGCCATAGCAGCACTAGGATGGCTGGGTCTGCTTTGTTTTGCTGAGGGAGGGTCACATATTGTACAGACCACTGGGTCTGAGACAGCACCAAGTAGTAAACACAATTGTCTCTGCCAACTCTGGGACAACAGTAGCCCCTGTCTAATCTCTCCTACGAAATCTGGGCAGCTGAGGGACAGGTCGCAATGGGCAAGAAGAAAAGGGACATGCAGTAAGAAAGACAATTTAGAAGCTGGTGGTGAGAAAAACAAACCTTAGGCTGTTCGCCAGTTAAATAAAAGAGAATTTTGTTTACCCATCACTTTTAAAGCACTACAGTTGCTCCAAAGAGTTTTTTTTTATTCTGGGAAAGTGGGAGTATGCACTCTCCCATCCCCATGGAGGATAGATAACATTGAGGTTTCTGGCTTGAGTAAACGTGGAAGAGTTCCTTGAAGTGGGGAATACAGGAAATTTGAGGGAAATGATACGAACTCCAAATGGACACACATTACAAGTGGGAGGGGCTGGAGATACTAATCTTGGAGTCATCAGTCCTCTGTGTTAATTGCATGGGTAAGATTTAAGTTAATTACACGGTTATTGCAAGAAAGAACTTGTCCAACAAAAAGACTAAAAATTGAACATTGGGGAACACAATATTTAGTGCTAGAAGAAAAAGGTGACATCAGTGACAGGGATGGACAAGAACTCCAAAGCTCATGCTCTTAACCTGAAGGCTTTACTGCATCTATCATGTGTGAACAGATTTCTATAACCTTTCTGGAAATAGGTTTATTGATGTGTATCCAGAGCCTAAAAAGTATAAATACCTACTCTTTGACCTGTCAATTTCATATCTAGGAATTTATCCTGTGATAATTATCAAAGCTATGCACATAGCTTTACATGTAAAAGTGTGAACCATGGCATTATTTATCTTAGTGATTTATTAGAATAACACGAACATTCAACTGGAGGGAGTTGGTTGAGTAAATAACAGTACATTCATACAACAGAATATTATGCATCTAATTAAAATCATGCTATAGAAGAACAGTTACTCATATGGAAAATATTTAATACATTAAATGATAATGGTGTACATGCCTGTGGTTATAACAAAAGCATATTACATACATTGAAGGATCCTGGAAAAATTATGACCATAATAGTTTCCTTTGAATTTCTTGGCTATGAGAATTTAAAAATTATTGTTCCTAGTTTATAAATTTTAGATAATAAACACAGGTAATTTGTCCATAAGGGAAGAAGTTATTTTCTAAGTAGAACTTAGGGGAAGCAACAGAAGCAACAGTGTCCAATGCTATAGAAAAGTCTAATAAGATAAGGACTGAAAATGGCTTACTGAATTTAGCAACATAGTGGGATAATTGAAGGCAAAAATGGTCAAGGGAAGAAAGGATGTGATCAGGAATAAAATTCAAGTGGTTAGTCCTGGAAGAGAGGAAGGTCACACTGAGAAAGCAGAGCTGCGTCTATTCAGAGCTGGAGTCTTGTATGGACTGAGCACAGGAGATGAGGCGAAGCATCAGAGAATGCAAAGGGTGTCTTTAAAGTGTTTCCATCGTGGTTGAGGGAAGGAGGAGAGGCTAAGGAATGGTGATGATCAACATGCTTGATGAGGCCAATTAGGTGGGAGAGGAGAACCAGAAAGGATGGCAGAGTGTGAGGAGAGTGAATTTTTCCATTTTAAAATCATTAATGAAATTCCCTAATGAAATTCAAAAATCATTAATGAAATTCCCTAATTCCCTAAAAATTGCCTAAATTACCTGTGTTTATTATCTAAAATTTATAAACTAGGAACAATAATTGCCTATTTGAGGTAGCAGCTGTTGTTTCTGGAAAACTGTGCTAATCCTGGTTAGTTCATGTAACCATATGAAAAGGCAAGGCCCAGGAGTTCATTTTATCCTTTGCAGGGGCTGGAAGAAAATGAGAAGGGAGATGAAAGAAGCACAGGATGTCTAAATAGATTCCAAACAGGGAGAAAGAGTAATAAGCAAGTATAAAGGAAAGAATCATTCCTGTTCACCAGATAACCCCAACTCTCCTATCAAATCAGTCAATGGAGCTCAAAAATGCCCATCAGCCACACCACCCCAACGAAGTCACCCAAAGTTTCAATGCCTCAATTTTATCATTAATATTCATCTCCTGCACACCAAAATGGTAACATTGGTTATCTTCATATTTCGGCCTCACAGCTAATTCTCATCTTTGTGCTTTTTCTTGTTTTCCAAGTTGTTTTATGAAAATTTGTGTGTGAAAGGGTTTCAAAATTTGTAAGGAGTTTTACAAATACAAATATTACTAATATTGAAAGGAACACCTGCCAAAAAAATCTGCTCTATTGTTCCACACAGTGCCTGCTTGGTCGTTCTTGGTTTAACATTCACACCATTAGAGTCTCAAAAGTTAGACCATGTGAGACAAAGCAGCCTTTCTAGAAGGCAACAGTTAAACTAAATATATTTCTGGGAGTGCTTAGTTCTTTCCAATCAAAGATATGTCTACTTAAAAATGTTACCTAGTTTCTGTCCTCATGGGGCCTTTCCAATTAATGGATCTAATTAAAGATGGTTTAGCTCTTGGAGCCATCAACATGTACTTGTTATATTTTCCAGTCTCTCAAAGGTGGTCAAAGGAAATGTTAAATAAATTGGTGATAATATAATACTATTTATTAATGTTCAGTGTATTTCCTTTCTCTAGAAAGATGTGTACAACTTTAACAATAATCTAAAGCCATACTTTCTTCCCAAAAGTATTCTATTGGTGAGAAATTCTAGTAACCAGACAAGCTGAGGGAGCCAATGTTCCAAGTCAGTCCCTTGATTTCCATGAAATAAGAGAGAGAGAATTGAGTTTGGCCTGTCTTACCTACACATAGGATCAATCCTAATGGCTTGTAGAATAGTGTCTGTACATGATTCTTTAAATTCCTGACAAAATAAATGATCATGCTTAGAGCTGAGGCATTTTCTCCACTGCCCATGCAGCAAAGTCTGTTGGATTCTTAGAACTGTGGGACTTGTATATGTTTTCCCTACCCACTGCTTCCCCATTCTATATTTTATTTAAGTCTTAGTAATCCCCCTAACTTCTAACCTCTAACCTTCCTTCCCCTCCTGCTTATCTGTAATTCTTATGTCCACTGTCCAATCTACCCTTCTTCTTAGGAAAGGTTCTCAAACTGGTTCACACTAAGTAACAGAAACTAAGAAGATTGACAAGAGCAAATGAATTTCAGCTGATCCACAGAGCTTTGTCTCTTAATGTTTTCAATTTTGCACATTTCCCTTTGTAACAGAAGCATAACTGATAGACCAGAAGGTGTTACAGAGAATAGAGAATGACCTCTCCTGCCAGGCTAGCTCTCAGCAGCCACTGTGGGGGTGCGGGAGTGCTCCATCACAAAGATCTGGCAGGCAAAATGGGCTTTAACGCTCTCAGTCACAGAATCTCAGAGCCTGGAGCCCCATTATCTTTAAGTGCTACATGACAAGGATAAGTACTATTGAGGTGTCTATAATAGGCTTTAAAAAACCAGAGGAAAATCTTTACATGGAAGAACTGCATGTGACTGAAGAGCTACAGAGTTTAGATTACACCATCTTAGTGTTAATTGTGTAACTCTGGGCATTGGCCTTCCATGGCAGAGGAGATCTAGGTGCTGATGGGTTTCCTACCTCTCCTGAATTTGTAACAAATAAATGGACCACCAAATCCATTCATGTATAAGGCCTGCCCTACTTTTTAGTTAACTTCTGACATTCCCTTTGCTAAATGAACCTTTTCTATTTAAATGTTGAGTCAAAGTGTTCATTCTTATTGTAGGCAAAAAGCAAATACTGCATGTGATGGCTCTGAAAATTCTCTCCATAACTATACAAACTATTGAATTAAACAATAGAATATAATACCTTAGAATGACTAAATAATGGCTTGTTTTGCATTAGTGTATTTGTTTTAATGTGTTCTTGGAATCTAGTAAGAAGAGAAGGGCAGAAAGTGTCACAGATGATAAACTAAAGTGCAACTAACTAAAGAAAATTGAATTCAGAGGCACAATGCCAGTTGAAAGCAAGGACAGAATGATGGTAATGGTGAAGATATTTGTAAATAGAGTATGCATTCTAAGAAGTCACCTAATACAAGAGCAGGTCATCTGCAAATGCAGTTTATGTACATGCTATTGGGACAATCTCAGACAATGCTCCTAGTTGGAATAAATCCCAAGAAACAAAGGCAAAGGCAAATAGAAAATAATCCATCTGAATTCCCCAAAGATACAGCAAGGCAAGTTGACTTGTTTAGATATTGTATTATTTCAATCATGGTTTTCAATAATTGTTTATAACCTTAAGAAGACTCACAATAACCTGGTAAGACATAATTTCATATAAGATATAGAGAGTCTAAGATTTTAGAATATCTTAAAATTTTTCATGATTATAAAAATAATATGAACATATGAAAAATTTAAAGCACAAATAAAATCAACAGCTCTAACCCTGCCATCTGTAGAGATAGCAATTATTAACAGGTTGGTACAAGTCCTTCCCCACCTTTTCCTATAAATATGTATTAAGTTCATATGTCAATATACATTTAATGACATAAAGCATATACATAAATTATACATAGATAATATATTCAACAATATTGAACAATATTCAGCAAGAATGTCTATTATGTACTAAACATTGTTCTAGGTGTTGGGAATACATCAGTGGGAAAAAAAAAAAATCTTCACCTTCATAGAGCTTACATTTTAGTGATAGAAGAGAGATGGTAAACAATACAAAGATAAATGAATAAATTATATGTTAGAAGATGGTAAGATGATGGGGAAAAAACAGAGCATGATAAGAGGAGTAAGGAGTACCAAGGGTATCAGGCCTCACTGTCAGGTAACATTTGAACAACGGTCTTAAAGGGGAGAGGATATGAGCCACGCAGATATTGGGGGAAGAGTATTTCAGCTGAGGGAGTAGCCAGTGCAAAGCCCCTGAGGTGGGTTTGTAAGTGGCACGTTGTGGGAACAAGGAGACTAGTGTGGGGTGAATGATAGGGTGCCAGATGGTGTATCGCACTGTAGATCTCTGAAAGAATTGCAAATTTGGCTTTTACTCCAGTGAAACAAGGAGACACTGAAGAGTGTGTGGGCAGAGTTGTAATATAACTTAAAATTGAATAGCCTCTGACTATTGTGTTGAGAAAAGAGTATAGAGGGGAGAAGTGAAAGGAGAGGGACAGTTTAACAGGATTTGTACATGAAATAGTGCAGCGATGATGGTAGCTTGGATGTCGGTGGTAGCAGCTGAGTGGTAAGAAGTGGTCAGATGCTGGATAAATTATGCAATTGGACTTCCTGATGAATTCATGTTCAACATGAGAGAAAGGGAGAATCATGCCTATACTTTTTTTGACATAAGCATCCTGAAGGATCGTGTTGCCTCAATAGAGATACGGAAACAGAGAGAGGAGCAGGCTTGGGGGGCAGGAGACTGTGGTCTGTGCTTTAGACATGTTAAATTTAAAATATCTGTTAAAAATATGCATATACTGGCCGGGCGTGGTGGCTCACACCTGTAATCCCAGCACTGTGGGAAGCCAAGGCGGGTGGATCACGAGGTCAGGAGATCGAAACCATCCTGGCTAACACAGTGAAACCTCGTCTCTATGAAAAATACAAAAAAAACTTAGCCCAGCGTGGTGGCGGGCGCCTGTAGTCCCAGCCACTCGGGAGGCTGAGGCAGGAGAATGGCGTGAACCTGGGAGGTGGAGCTTGCAGTGAGCCAAGATCATGCCACTGCACTCCCGCCTGGGTGACAGAGCAAGACTCGGTCTCAAAAAAAAAAAAAAGAAAATATGCATCTACTGTTTATGTATATACACTCACATATATTATTCTATACACACTGCTATACATTATTTTAAACATACTTCTCTGTTTACTTTTTTCTTGTAGACATTTTAAAATATCAGGATATATAGATTGCTTCATAGGATAGACATTGTGCATGGACTAAATTTTAGTCTTTATGAGGATATGATAGGCAAAATTCTTTTTTTTTTTTTTTTTTTTTAGAGGGGGTCTCACTCTATAGTCAAGCTGGAGGGCAGTGGCACAATCTCGGCTCACTGCAACCTCCACCTCCTGAGTTCAAGCGACTTTCCTGCTTCAGCCTCCTGAATAGCTGGGACTACAGGTGTGTGCCACCACACCTGGCTAATTTTTTTTTTTTTTTTTTTTTAGTAAAGACGGGGTTTCACCATGTTAGCCAGAATGATCTCAATCTCCTGACCTCGTGCCTCCCAAAGTACTGGGATTAGAGGCGTGAGCCACCACGCCTGGCCTATGATAGGCAAAATTCTAAGATGGCCTCTAAGAATCCCACCTGCCACCACCCCCAACTCTGGCTTCCTACATGTCTTGAATAATCCCTTTCCTCGAGTGTGGACAGGACCTGTGAATATGTTAGGACAGTCACTTCCCTGGTGATGTTACGTTACATGGCAAAGACGATGGGATAATCACTCCTGAGGTTATATAAGCCACTCTGGACATTATGTAAGCTTCTGTCACAGCCAACTGGAGTGAGATTTTCCCATTGGCTTTGAAGAAGTAAGCTGCCATGTGATGAGAGGGCCACATTCTAGGACTCAAGGGCAATCTCTGGGAGCTAAGATAGACCCTGGGCCATGGCTGGCAGAAAAATGAGAGCCTCATTCTACAACTGCAAGGAACTCGATTCTCCCAACAACCTGAATCAGCTTTAAAAAGAATGCCACGATCCAAATGAGAATTCCACATGGCAATACCTTAATTTTAGCCTTGTGAGATCCTGAGCAGAGAACCCAGCAATGCCATGCCCAGAAACTGTGAGATAATAATCAGGTGTTGTTTTGGCTGGGCGTGGTGGCTCATGCCTGTAATCCTAGCACTTTGGGAGGCCGAGGTGGGTGGATCACTTGAGGTCAGGAGTTCAAGACCAGCCTGACCAACATGGTGAAACCCTGTCTCTGCTAAAAATACAAAAAATTAGCCGGTGGTGCGCACCTGTAATTCCAGTTACTCGGGAGGCTGAGGCAACAGAATTGCTTGAACCACGGAGGCAGAGGTTGCAGTGAGCTGAGAATGTGCCACTGCACTCCAGCCTGGGCAAAAGAGAAAGACTCCATCTCAAATAATAATAATAATAATAATTGGGTGTTGTTTTCAAGTGCTGAGTTTGTGGTGATCTGTTTTGCTGCAGTAGAAAATCAATATACATAATAATCCTGACAATGTCTTCGGAAACAAACATGGATACCCTGTTCCCATGGAGCAGATGACTGATAAAGCTACAAAACCTGAGAACAGATGACCCCTAAACATGAGGGTTTCTTGTACCACTATAAATAAACATAGTATTATATTGAGTAGGTCTTTTCTGTCTTACATTCTTTTCATAGAATCTTGTAACAGAATAAACAGTGATTTTCATAAGGTTGCAGAATTTAAAGCTCACAAACTTAGTTCTGGCTCTGTGACATCTTATATAACCTTCTGTCATAATTTTTCCACCCATAAGCCAAGGAGTTTGGCCTTAAAACCATGTATGCTATCAAGCCCAGCAGGTGCCACTTTTGAGAGCCAACTCAAACAGGCATTCAGAAGGCAAGTAATCACTATGGCTCACCTGCTAAGTCTGCTCTGTTCACCACAAGGAGGGACTCCATTAAATATTTAAGACAATCACTAAGAGAACACCCAGCAGGTAAACAACTATGATTACTTGCCCCATAGCCCTCTCAGCAGGCATCTGACAGCACTTGGAATGGGGTTTACATCACATTAAAGACATCCCTTTGTAGCTTCTATCAAAAGGAAGACCAACAGTTTCAAAACTGAGATTTCAAAATAAAGATCATTCTCTTGCTGCATATCTTTGGGCAGAGTTTCTAAGGACCTCCCTGAATTTTATCAAGATAGGAAAAACACAGAAATTAGAAAACTAGTTTCCCTTCATACGTTAACTGTATACCTAAAGCAAAGCTTGATAGAGTAAATTATCTCTTACTAACAGAAAATAGCCACTGGCATCATGAATTCCCTAAGCTTCTTATGCTAGTCCGAATTGAAGAAGAAACTATCAAATGCACACAAATGGGTGTGTTGGGATCCGCACCAGCAGTTATCAATCTGAAGAATTCACAATATGGTCCATGGGGCAAGTCATTCATAAGTTGCTGCTGAAATATTTCATTCACATAATAGGGAACACCTCCCTATCCCACCAACACTGATCAGGAAAACCCATTTGGGCTTAACATGAACAAAAACTAAACCTCTATTGTATTAAGCCACAGAAATTTTGAAGTTTATCTATTACTTTAACTGATACAGGGATTGTAAATGTAGTCATCAGGGCTATGTTTGAAATATACAAGTGTAACTGGCTTTAGCTATATGTTTTAAGGATTGGTGGGTTGCATAGGCTTGGACAGTACAGGTATTACAATAGGTAGTTAGGCAGGAGCAGGGCAGAAGAGCTCCCCCCCACCCCTCCACAAATGTCAGGTGGCCATCAGGTGATGGTCAGGTGGTTGTTAAACTGTCTCTCTAAAATAATAATTGGCCACAGCCAGTGCCCACAAAAGGCAGTCTCCTGATAGATAGAAAAACCCTGAAACTAGTGATCAGTAGTGTGATGGTTAATACTGTGTGTTAACTTGATTGGATTGAAGGATGCAAAGTACTGATCCTGGGTGTGTCTGTGAGGGTGTTGCCAAAGGAGATTAACATTTGAGTCAGTGGGCTGGGAAAGGCAAACCCACCCTTAACCTGGGTAGGCACCATCTAATCAGCTGCCAGCACAGCTAGAATATAAAGCAGGCAAAAAAACGTAAACAAGTCATACTGGCTTAGCCTTTCAGCCTACATCTTTCTCTTGTGCTGGATGCTTCCTACCCTCGAACATGGGTCTCCAAGTTCTTCAGCTTTGGGACTAGGACTGGCTTCCTTTCTCCTCAACTTACAGCCTATTGTAGGACCTTGTGATCATATGAGTTAATACTTTTTAATACTCAAATACAAACATATATGTGTGTGTGTGTGTGTGTGTATATATATATATATCTCCTATTAGTTCTGTCTTTCCAGGCAACCCTGACTAATACAAGTAGCTTCCTGATAAGATCTTGGGAGTTGGGCAAGCAGACTCAAGCATGTGCATTAAGAGGCAAAATGGTAGCGTTTAACTGGTATATGACCTTCGAGAAACATTCAGCTGGTAAGGGAAGAATGCCTCCAGTAAGCATGCATACAACTCCAGTAAACACACTGTGCGTGCTCCCCTTCCAAGTGCTAGCAGGCCACTATGCATGCAGACAGCACACTCCAAGGGAAGAATCAGGGAGAAGGAATGAAAGATCCTGGAAGTATGTCAATGTATAAAATTCCAAGTCAAAGATCCAAACAGCGCACTTGATTTCTCAAGTCACCTGCTTGGCCCTCCAAGTGTAGTTACTTCCTTTCATTCCTGCTCTAAAGCTTTTTTAAAAAAAACTTTCAATCCTGCTCTAAAACTTGCCATAGTCTCTCCTTCTGCCTAATGCCCCTCAGTCAAATTCTTTCTTCTGAGGAGGCAAGAATTGAGGTTGCTTCAGACCCACATGGATTTGCCATCACTAACACAGCCAGCCCCCACATTTAATCATCTCCAATGTCCCTAGGAAACCTGATGCCTGGATGTCTGGCCACTTTTATCATATTGCTGGCTCCTATAAGGGAGGACCTGGTGACTATATCTGCACAGTTTATAGTTTATAAGGTATTTATGTAGAACTTTACATGTTGCAAACTAAGTGGTATGCCCAAGACTCCTCAGCTCATGAGCAGAGCAGATAGGACAAAAAGGTAGGTATGCTGGCCATGAGTTCATGTACCTGTGAGAAGGGAGAAAGGAAGAATGTGGTGACTCTATTTCCTAGGCAGACCCTCAGCAGCTGATGCTCTCCCCAAGAGGATGCTAAAGGAAAGAGCATTGAATCAGGAACCAGAAGGCCCAGAGTGTGTTCTGTGCTCTACCTTAAGAAAGCTGCATGGCCTTGGCAGATCACTTCAACTCTCCAAGTCTCCATTTCCTCCCCTGTAAGCTAAAAAATATCCAGTATTTCTATTTACTGAAAGTTGATGTATCCATAGTATGAAATCCCAGAATAGGGCCAATCCATTTTGGGGTATTCTATCCCAATTTCTGATGAATTGGGGTCAGTAAAAAGAATTCAGTTGCCAGAATTAGCCACTGAGCTATTGAGAAATTTAGAATAGATATTAGTGATAGAGGCAGGAGGCAGACAAAGGCCTAGACAGAGAAGGCTCTCCAGAGAATTTCCAACCTGCCCCACAAGTGTTACACCAGATATTTTGTGCATATAAGGGAACCTGCACAGGCAGCTTACTTGAGCATGCCCGCAGCAGACTGGAGGCCCACATGCACTGGGGGAATGGTGTGGAGCCACCAGAAATTTGGGCCTAATGCAGAGGTAGAGCCTGGCCTCTTCAGCTGGTGTGTAGTGGCGCTGGTATTCAATTTGGGAGGTGGAAACCTGCTTGCAGGACCCCCTCTCTTTGCTGAGAGATTTCTTCTCACTTAATAAATTCCACCCTCCCACCCTTCAATGTGTCTGCCTAATTCTTCCTGGTCATGAGACAAGAACCTAGATTAGCTGACCTAAGGAGCAAAAAAATTCTGCATCATTTTGGTGGCCTCTATGGGGACTTGTCAGAAGGGTGAGTAAAATGTAGACCCAAACATCTCTCTCACTTTTGTTTCTGGGCTTTTTCACCCTTAGACTTTTTCTGAAGGCAGGGGAAACTGCCCCCTTCCCTGCCCCATCATTCTCAGGCATTGGAAATGTTGGCCTCAGTCCAACCCAGTCTTTTCCTTGGATTTTCCTTCATTTTGGGGAGAATGTATTGACACCTATCTTTTCTTTTACAATATTAGGGGTGTTTCATCCTCACCCCAATGGTCACAGGCATGTGCACAGGACAGACGGGTGAGCGGTGGCTCCCTGTCCCACTCCCTCCTGTCTGGGGCACATGGCCTGGGCCTGGGGTGGCTAGCTGGCCAGTGTTCCCCTGGCCAAGGGGTCCGGTTTGGTGGGAGCCCCAGGGAGGAGACAGCAATTAAAGGTTTTTCTCCCTGATGGAGAAACCCATTTGCATAAGAATAAGAGGTTTCTCCCCAAGGAATCTTCCCAGGCCTGCACCTAAGCTTTTTTTCCTTCCTTTTCTCCACCCTGTTAGTAGTTAATGAAGCCTTGCAGATATAGGGAGATTTTCTACGCAAGAGTTTTTTTTCCCTTTTGGAAGGCATCTTGTTAGGCCAGGACCCCAATTCACAAGACACCCTTTTTTTCCTCCCTTGTTTGAGGAGAACCCAGCTCCTCAGCTTTACCTTAGCATTCAGTTTATGATAAGGAGGCAGCATCCAGCTGCTGGCTGCAGTCTGTCAAGGTCTAAGGAACCCAAAGGTTATGACAACAGTGGAGACAGGGCATACATGGGTGAGTACAGATATTCCCACCTTCTAGGCCCCTCTGCTAACATGGGTGGAAGCTGTGCTGACACTCATGGGTAGCACCCTGTCAAGGTTGCCAGGACTTGAAGATATAAAGACAGAAGAAAGAAAAGAAACACCTCTTCTTTCTTTCCCTCATGTACCCCATATTCGCTGGGAAGACAAAGGAATTAGGGACACCTCATCTCCTCTTCCTAGCTGGGTAACCATTCATCTTTAGTCTGTACCTCTCTCAAATGCATCCTGAGGCCTGAGGGCTCCTTTCTTTTTCCTTTTTCCTCCTCTGTCCTCTCTTCACAGAGGGGTAATTGTGTCCCTGTACTACATGATACTCCCCTTGGATGCATCTCCAAACTGGGAAAAGTTAATTTCCCAAACTCGGGAGGCTGAGGCAGGAGAACTGCTTGAACCCAGGAGGTGGAGGTTGGAGTGAGCCAAAATCACGCCACTTCACTCGAGCCTGGGCGAGTAAGACTCCATCTCAAAAGAAAGAAAGAAAAACAATTCAGGAACAAGATGGTGGTTCTCTGGAGGTTGAGTGTCCTCTGTGGCACCCAAGGAAGCTGGCTTAGAACTGAGCTGAGGGGAAGGGAATCCAGAAGCCTGACACGCCAGCAAAAGGGTAAAAGTTTTTTTTTTTTTTTTACCAGTTGGACTTTTGGCCTCTCCCTCCCTGTGCAAACCAGTAAGAGGAATGCTAAGGATCACTGTTTATATTCTCTGTAAAGTTTTGATTAATGAAAAAGGATTTATGAGTTTGGTCTTAAGCTGTAGCCAATCTGGTATGCTTTACATGTCTTTCTGTATGGTTCTATCAGAAAGAGGCGTACTTGAGGATAGGATGTGGGTGTAGGACTCCATAAGTCCACTTTTCAAGTCAGCCGAACAAACTGGTCAGTAACAAACTTGGCTGCAGGCCTGTATCTTGTTTACGTCCTTGGGAGCATGACCTGTAACCACGTGGGAGTGCTTTTAGCCTCTGACATTTTACAATGGTGGCTCAGGTTCAATCCTGGCTTGAAGAATGAGTACTTTCAAGTTAATAGCTGTGTGACTTCTACCATTTGCTGATTATCTTCCCTTCCATGAACAACTTCTAGCTTCTCTTCTTAAATCTTCCCTTCTCTGAGCTACCCTTAAAGACTCTAGATGTTGTAAAAACTGCTTACCTCCCCTTTGAAAATACTTCGTATACTCGTAGTTAAGTCATAACCTTAATTTAGGCTTGTTGGTTTCACCTGTGAGGTTACTTTTGGAAAAGTTCAAAAGCCAGAAATATTGGCTGCTTGGCATGGCTAAAGGCAGGTACTAAGGGATTTAAAAGGACTTTCTTAAGCAGTGCTCAGCTTAATTAAAAGTGGATACCTAAGTATCTTTAAAGGACCTTTATGGTTTTTTTCTCTTCTTGAATCTTGTTTCTCTGGAAAAAAGTTTCTTCTCAGTTGACTGAATTATTTTTCTCCATTTTGTCTTGCCACTCTTAATGCACACATGAGAGGTCCTAAAATAATTTCTGATGGCCTGCGACTCCTTGGGAAAAACAGAAAAGGCACCACAGATCTCATTTTATGAGAAACCTCTGTTTTCCTCATGGAACCCCAGAAATTAGAGGCAGATAGATCCCTCTCAAAATCTGTTTTTGTCTTCCAGCCATATCCGTTTGTTAGGCCCTAGAAATACGAGCTTTCCTAGCCTTGCTCTTAAAGGGCTCCACCCAGAGGCCAATAATCAAATTAGACTGGCAAATGAAAAATCTTACAACTACTGGATTTTCTTCTGTCTGTCTGTATAATCATATATGTGTTATGTGTGTTATGTTTATAAAGAAAAGAGCTCTAATTAATTGGTTTGAAGAAAAATAAGCACTTAGATGAATTTTTTTTTAAAGAAAGATAAAAGTTGTAATACTTTTTAGTTCATGCGACTTTTATTTGAGAAATAAAAACAGTCTTAAAGATTATTGGTAAAATGCAAACATCATCAAAATGTAAATAGGTGGCCAAAACTATGCAAATCAGATATTAGGTTTGCTAAATGTTTTAAGGTTGTAAACTGCTTCTTTGGCTTTTGAGAACTGTTCAACTTGCCTGCTTTACAACTTGGTAAGACTTGGGGACATATGGAATTAACCAGATTCTTAACTATGCTGGAAGGAGTCAAACTTTATTGGCACCTAGTACATAATTAAAACAACTTACCAGATTTTACATTAACGTTAAAAACTGCTAAGAGTTACCATTATACATGTAATTGAGACCACTGAAAATGAATTTACATGCAAGGTGTGTAAGAAATGGTGTGTAAAATATGTTTTTAGTAAAAGATTTTAATAAGGTGTGGAAATGTAAATTTTTACCTAGGGTTAAAGGATTGTTTTGAATTAGATGAGATAAAGCTTAAGGTTTAAACAAGTTGTGGAAAGACTGTAAAAAATTAATCTTGCAAAAGGAATTCTGTGCATGAACAGACTGACTAAATTCAAAAGAGTACTATACAGTTATTTCTGTAAATTGTGCATTGAAATAAAAGCACAACAAGATTCTCTTAAGGCACTAATCTGCTCTTTAGCAAAATTTGTAAAGGGTTATAAAAGGTTTATAGGAATCTTACCTCACGGTCAAACTGGTTAAGATTGGATAGAATTGTCTGTAAGATTTAATTAGAAAACTGAGTTGACATTAATAGTAAACTAATGCAAGGGTAAAATTTGGCTTTCTTTCCCTTGAATAAGATTTCCATGTAATAGTAAAGGATAATGAAAGTTTTTTTACCTTAAAAAATTTTTTTGAGTCATCATTTTGGCTAAATAAATAGCTTATGGTAATCTGGAATTGTATTTCTTAATATCAAGTGTTCTAAATCTCAAACATATTTAACAGGCAAAAATCAAACTGCAGTTCCTGACCCCTAGTTTTTGGATGTTACAGAGCATCTGAAAGAGAGGTAAACAGGATTATTCGACATATTTAGATACATGGGATTGCCAAAATGATGCTTAATTTTCTTCAGGTTATATTTCAGTGAATAACATTAATATATCTTCCAAAATTGTATGGGATTTCTAAAATTCTAATGTCTGAGTATATGCTATCAATCATAATTAAGGTTATTATATTAAGTTATTGTAAACCACAGAGATAACCAAATTTCTTTGTCAATCATGTTTTTAACTGTAACTACTCTGGATATTTTGCTGTTCACAGACGACTGTTTTCTTGTTTTGATCCTCTTCAAAAAATGGTTTATAATCAGCTGTAGAACTTTCACAGGTGATCTCAAATGCAGGTTTCTGTTAACTTTGTAGACCATGACATTGGAATAAAGGAAAAATGTACAGGATTCATGAAGAGCTGAAGTGTTCATGAATATCAAGCAGAACAAGAGTTAATTGAATGGACTGAACTAATAGAAAAACTAAGCAATCTTTTTAAACTTTTGCTTAAAACATTGTTCATCCTTGTTTTCCAGAGTCAAGGAAACTTTTGTTTTGAGCTATTTACAGTTGTTAATAATTGAATAAGGTATACTCCTGTAGACAAAAGTTGGAGCATATTTGTTTCTCTCTGCCAGGTTCCTCTAGAGTTTGAAAACTATTTGTGAGTATTCTTCTTTTTTTTTTTTTTGAGACAGAGTCTCACTCTGTCGCCAGGCTGGAGTGCAGTGGCTGGGTCTTGGCTCACTGCAAGTTCCGCCTCCCGGGTTTACGCCATTCTCCTGCCCCAGCCTCCTGAGTAGCTGGGACTACAGGTGCCCACCACCTCGCCCGGCTAGTTTTTTTGTATTTTTAAAGTAGAGACAGGGTTTCACCGTGTTAGCCAGGATGGTCTCGATCTCCTGACCTCGTGATCCGCCCGTCCCGGCCTCCCAAAGTGCTGGGATTACAGGCTTGAGCCACTGCACCCGGCCGAGTATTCTTAACTCGTGACAATATAGTTATTTACATCAGTGCAATAAGAATCTATTTTCTTTTGCAATAGGATGCAACTGGAGAAACTGTTTTATCAAGCCTTGTTTTATCAAGTCTTTGACTGGAATGGCATGCTGTCCTTTAGGGAATCAAGCTTGCCTTGCAGAGCCACTAAAGACCCTTGGGAAAACTGTCCTCATACCTTGTCTACACAGTCCCTGTACAGGGTTTCTAAGCTGCAGTGAGTAAAGAATGTCACTTTCTAACAGGCACAGGAATCCCATATTCTTGGGACTTGAGAAGACAGGAATTTACCTAACTCATAGATATTTGAGGATACAAACCTATGGCTGGGCTGGGCTTTAAAAGGTCTTATCTGAGATTCTGTGGAACAGAGTTCCATCAATGCCAATTTAAAAGGCCTATGTGAAAATAATTATTCTTGCTGCACTTTATGCAAATAATCAGGCCAAATATAAGACTAAGGTTTATTGTGCAAACAACTCAGTCCTATCATGATTTGTTTTTAACAAAAATGAGGGCTGAAGAGAGAAAAATTATGTTCCAGAACTTATCATACATTTCTCATTATATTCTAGTCTCATTAGTTGTTTTTAAGTTGTTGTCTGTATTTTAGGTTCACCCTGCTTATTCCTGTGAACCAACCAGTGATCTCTGGCTGCAGCTCAGAAGAAACAAAAGGGATGGGTAATGTAAAAATCTGGATCAATATTCTAGTTCTGGGCAGTTATCCCACAAATCCTGCCAGGTGGTGGGAGTAAATAGGGTGCCCATAACCCGGAGGTTTCCTTTTTTGGGGAAATAAGACCAAGAAAGCTAACCAAAGCCAAGCCCCATGCCCTCAAATCCTAGCAGGCATAACTATAGCCACTAGTTATCTCAGCATGCCAGCAGCCTTGGGATTTCTGAGCTCTCCTTACCCCCCACTTTTGTTTCATTTTGATACATCTTCTAATAACCAAGTTTTTCTCTTCTCCCCTTTAGGTCATCGAACTCCAAACGGTCATGCAACCAGAACCTCAGACGATGGTTCCCTTTTACTGGGGACCCTTAAATAGGCCTCTGAGGGAGATCTGACTGCCATCTTCCCAAAATAGTGCCCCTGTCAGCAGGAAGCAGTTAAGATCTGTCTTTGTCCCTATTCTAATGGCAGTTAGATGTACCTCTTTGGAGAAGGAATGATAGAGGCAAGAGACAGACAGAGAAGGGTCCCTGGAGAATCTCTGACCCACCCCACAAGTGTTTACGCCAGTTGTTTTGTACAGATAAGGGAACCTGCACAGGGGGCTTGCCTGCATGCCTGCAGTGGACTGGAGGCCCACATGCTCTGGGGAAATGGGGTGGAGTCACCAGGAATTAACACCTTATGCAAGGAGGACCCCGGCCTCTTCAGCTCATGTGTGGTGGTCCTGGTATTCAATTTGTGAGCTGGAAACCTGCTTGCAGGACCCTCCTCTCTCTGCTGAGAGCTTTATTTTTGCTTAATAAATTCTGTCCTCCTCACCTTTCAATGTGTCTATGTGCCTAATTCTTTCTGGTCATGAGACAAGAACCCAGATTAGCTGAGCTAAGGAACAGAAAAAAAAAAAAAAAAAAGCTGCATCATTAGTGCTCTGAATAATTGTGTTTCTGGCAAATTTAAACCCATTAGGTACACTTAAGTTGAGAAAATTTGTTGGAAATATAGGAAATGCTCTGAAAAGGATTCCCCATGCTACCTCTTTGCAAATTATCTTTCTTGTTAACCAACCTGAAACTATTCAGAGAAGTCAGTGCAGAGAACAAAAAAGCAAGCACTTTTCTCAGTGGAGATAATAATCATCAATTAATCCTGGATTAAAAAAAGTTTTTAATATTATACCCCTGACAAATAACTATTCAACTGGGGAAAAATATGGACCCATGTACCAGACTCAACAAGAAAGGACTCAGACCTTTGCAGGAAGGCAACACAATTCTAAAAGGTGCTCTCTGTCTCTAGGATGATTCTAGAATCATTTTTAAGGGTGGTAAAACCACCTTTGCAAAAATTATAACAGTGAGAGAAAATTATGGCAGTGAAGGAGGTCTGATCTGGCCAACCTCCATCTTGCCTTTGTCCTCCAAGCTGCCCTTAATTATTTCTGGGTTTTGCCCAGGCTAACTTGGGGAGACATTTAGTTGATAGTAAATAATAATAGCTCTTCTCTCTCCAAGGCTCAATCATCTTTGTAAAGTTAATGAGAGGGCACCAGGCTAGGAGGAAAGAGAAGCCTGAATTCTGCTAAGGTGTAGACATAAATGATTACCAGTCATTATTCTGGAGGTCACAAGATATGCAACTTCTCCAATTATTCTTGCAGATAACATAACTATTGTAGAACCTAAGACTGGCCTTTTGAGATGTCTTTTCAGGTTTTTTGCACATCTGAGGAGACCAAAGTCTCCACGGGGACCCATCAACTGCTCCTGTGGCCCCATCCAGAAGCAACTTAGCACACATGAGGACTATTTCCCACACACCTGTGATTACACCCCCAGTCAGTCAGAAGCAAGCACTCACTGCCTAGCTACCCCCATCCCTTCCCACAAACTATTTTTGAAAAACTCTAGCCCCCACATTCTCGGGGAGATTGATTTGAGTAATAACTCCATTTCCCACGTGCTGTGACTGGCCTCATGTCTATTAAACTCTTTCTTTAATGCAATGCCGTGGTCTTGTTTTATCTGTGCAGATGGTTACAATGGGGTGAAAGTATGAAGCAATTTCATTTTGTCATGATTTTTTTTTTATCTTGAGGGAAATACTTGACACATTAATGAAAAAATATTACCTGAAATGGTTGTCTTTATCTTATGATCTATACCACCTTACATCAGGCATTGTGGGGAAAAGGTTGAGGTCTCTTAGCCTCTTGGGAGAGCCCTGTGACTCAGTCTTGAGTCTGTTTCATTTATTATTAATAAACAGTTGCCACCTGTCCCTGAGGTAAAATATAATTGAGGAGAGAGGAAGCGTAAGCAGATAAATAGTTTTGCTTGACCTAGTGTGATACATAAGACACACAACATACATACACAACATATACACACACATTTATAGGACATATCTACTAAATGTCTGTATTTAGACAGAACACAGTCTCTCTCTTCTTTCTTTCTTTCTCTTTCTCATCTTTTCTTTCTCTTTCTCTTTCACTGTCTCTCTCTCTTCCATCCCCAACCTCTCTATCACCTTTATGTGCATTAATTCCGCTCCAATTTTTTCTCTCAGAATGAGAAGAGAAATGTAAACTACCTTTGAATTTCAGTACCATGCAAAGAAAACATGTAAAAATCAGTATACAATGCATCTTAGATTCTCAATTAAAATTTAGTATTTGCTGCCACGCAGATTGAAAGCGTTTGGGTGAGGGACTAACAAATAATGATGGTTTAAGTTCATGCTTTATTTTATCATAGAGAAGAAAGTGATTTCATGAAAGAGTCACTGCTTAACCTACCACAGTTTACTGTCTTCAGACATCACTGCTTCTAACCACTAGATAGGGACATGAAATTTTTATGCCCAATCCCACAGAAATAACTGTTGTCTTTTTGCATTTGGAGACTCCACATTGTTCTTTTTATGGATCAGCAGAACAGACTGCCTTATTGGACTGGACTATGAGCATGGAGGAAAATGTAATATGGCTGTATCACAAATCAGAAAAGGATATGGTAAAAATCTGCCTGTAGTAAAATGATATGGTATATTCAAACTCACTATATTGTAACAGCAAGACGTGTGCTTGAGATATTAATTGTGCTTACTCAATGTGGTATTTTTGATAAGAAAAAAAGAGCAATGACTGGACAAGAATTTTTTATTCCCTGGTAAAGGAAAAGATGCTTGTAGTTTATGATCCAGCATGTCATTCTCCTAGATATGAATTCTAGGAAAACTGTTATACTCGAGCACTTAGAGACATGTACAAGAATGTCCTTGCAATTATATATGTGACAGTAACTCACTGAATCCAAACATTCAGTCACACTATAGTGGATAAACAAAGTGAGGCTTATTCATACAATAGAATACTTGCAGCAGTGAAAATAAATGAATATATTACATGTTTACAAAACCCAGTAACGATGTTGAGAGGAAAAAAAAGTAAGCCACAGACTAATACATATAGTAGTTTTCAATTTATGCAATGTTCAGAGACATGAAAACTAAAACAATATATTTGGTGGGGATTCAAACGTGCAATGAAACGATATAGAAAAACAAAGAACTGGTGAGTTCAAATTCAAGGAAGACAAAAACACAGCACAAGGCAAAAGTACATAAAATCAGTCCTAACCCAACCACGATGGAAAAGTATATAAATGTTGACATCTGTAAATCATTTTCAGTGTGCCAGTCATATAACCAAGTTAGTAGCATTCTACCTTACCAGAGGAGAACTGAAGGACTTTGACCTGTGAACTTTCCTAAGGAAGGTAACTCGAATTTCAGATTTAATGTATGAAAACTGAGGAGAACTAGAGGGTAGTCAGTGTTAGGATAGCCAAGGGAGCAGGTGGAAAGGCGCCCCACCCAGACTAGGAGTTCATGTAAGGATTTAGGAGCCTCTAACCTCAAGAAGGAATAGAAAATACATGGAAAGTGTAGCCTGGGGAAGACAGTTCTAGGCAGCTACTGGTAGGTGGTAAGTTTGGGAATATAAGGTTTTCCTGCAGAGATCTGCAAAGATGATCTGACTGAAGTTGTAAATTAGACTTGGACCCTAGCCTCCCTGCCATCACCATGTCCTGGCACAGACAATGGAGACAGCACAGGGAGGATTAAGAGTATGGGCTGTGGAGTTTGAGTGGTAGTAGGACTGAATCCTTGTCTGCCTCCAGAGCCATAGAGAAGCTCTCAATTTCTGTAAAATGGGAATGATGACATCTACTTCTCAGGGTTGAAGGTTAACTGTTCAGTTGTTATCATTACTAACCTATCCCCTGCTTGGTAGCCAGTGTGATCATTCTAAAATATAACTCTTGCTTCTCCCCCATTTAAAACTCAGTGGTTCCCCATTGCACAGAACAAATACTCCAACTTCTTAACACGTCTTTCAAAGTCTTTTGGTGATCTGATCCCTGCTTCCCTCTTCAGTTTCATGGATCATGGCCCTTCCGCCACATTAGACCATCTCACTTCCCCAACACCCCATGCCTGCTCAGCTTTGCCTGGAACACATGTCTCCTCACCCTTCCTCAGCAAAAAAATGCCTGCTACTCTTCAGAGCTCAGCTGGGCAATCTTCAATAGGAAGCCTTGCATTTAATCAATATGTATATATGAGTATATATATATATATAGTACACATATGTACATAGAGACATTATCAGTTCATGTGAATTTATCTGTATGATATCTACACTACCTTAGAATGTAAACTTCAAAATTGTTTTAATATATTCTGTATATCAACACAGTGTGCTTAGATAATTAATATTAAACAATAACACCACCTTACTGTTTCTTGGGAGCAATTTTTATAAATATGGTAGTTGTTTTAGGGTCTATTGGGAAACAACCTTGTTATATACACTTTTTTATTAAATAGTTCATAGTTTAATATAAAACATACCCAATCATAAAACAGCATCAGACTAAGGATAACCGTCTTGCTATAAATCAGGGTAGAGTTAGGCAAGTTTTTCTACCTTAGAGTCAACAGTAGGCAATGCTAAAAATAAGATCACAGGGGAAGGATGCAAAATAATTGCCGGTAAACTCAGGAACTGCTGTCGATCTGCATAATGTTCCTTTTTGTGTTTCAACTGTTTTCAACAGTGTGACAACTGAACCTTAGGATTGCAGCCAGAGGGGCTCCTCTTACCTCTGCATCAAAGCGAGGATCCTGGTAGGCATCACTGATATTCACTGGGAGGCCTGTTGAAGCAACCAGCTCAGCAATGCTGTTATTTATTAGCCAGTCGGAGTATGATGATTTCTCCATGCTTTCTTTGAAACTATCACAGCACCAAGGTAGGCAGGAAGAAAAGAGAGAAACATAAGTTTTCTTGAAAGCAAACACTATAAACTACACTAATATCAGGATAATCTGTCCTTATTAAGAAGCAGTAAGTGACATTAGTCACAGAACAATAGCAAGGTAATTATCAGTGGCTACTTCGAAATGACTTACCTGCTATAATGTATAATAATTAAACCCATGGGCAGAAACCATAGATTCCCTACGATTCAGAGAGAAACTCTAGGTTGTATTTAGGTCCCAAAGCTGGCAATCATATGTAAGGACCAAAATTAACAATAAGACACCAATAACTAATAAAATTCCATCAACTTCCCAGCTTGCCCTTTTTAATTAAACAGACTAGATGTTTTGGCACAAGGAAGAATGAAACCCAAATGGGGAAAAATCAGGAAGTAAATTGCGAGTTTAAAAAATTACAAATGCAGCAAAAGAACGTATCTAGACTATGGCCTTTTAATTAGTAATTATTTGAAAAACAATTTTACTATCTTAGTCATTATTTTAATAACTTAGTAATATTTTAATAACTATTTTAGTATCTTAGTTAACTATTTTGGTAATTTTAGATTATGTTTCTTAACAATAGCACATATCCCACTTACAAAATCTCACTTAAAAGTCTATTTTAATGCAACAGACCCTTAACATTAATAATTAAAACTATTTTCATATTTAATTTGAACAAGGAATTTTATGCTAAGTGATTTTTTGAACTTTCCCCTGTAGCACTTTCATGACAGACCCTACATATACAGAAATGCTGTAAGAATTAGTTAATATTCCCCATTCTTCTCCTCCTTGCCATCTTTTCTTCACAAGTATATATTGAGCACTGCCAGGAGCTGTGGAGATACAAAATTGAGAACTGTTCAAATTAGTATTGGCCAGGAAAATTTTCCTGGATGATGTCTGATTTGTGGCTTGGCAAGTGACAACTGAAATTATGTGAATGGATGCAAGCATACTAGGGCAAGGTTTTCAAGCTGACTTCTGTGGAACCCTGGATTTCATGAGATGAGTATACTACAGCAAGAATAATAATCACTCTATTGACTTTTTAATCTAAACTGCACTATATGTAAGAAAACACTAAACATGCACATCGTCTTTGTTATTATGCAATAATGTCCCTGTGTGAAATTATGCCATGTTGAGAAGGCAGGAAACTGCATGGAAAGGCCATTGGATGCATGAGTGAGTGGGACACATAGACATTATTTACCATCATTAATATATCTCATCTGTAATGATTGCTGCCCTGTGTCTGATAAATTCAGCATGTATTTGTAATGTTATTCATCCCTTATTGCATGTTAAACATTAATAATATATAAACTTTATTCTCTATGACTCTCTGGCTGAAAAATGGAAGTTTTAATAAAAAGCTGAGTCTTGTAGTTCTTAGATGGCACCTAAATCAAAGAAGTAAAAAGAATAAGTACTTCAAGGAGAAAAGGAAGCTTTATTTTCTAAAACAAAACAACAAAGAAGTTTTTATTTTCTCTTTGCTGTTTTATATACATCGCATTTCATGAGATGAAATTTTATGTTGTGCTGCAATGAAAGCAAAATCTAGGAAGAAACAAGATAATGCACCTCACACAAAGATCTAACGTAGTGAAGTCATTTCTAAGTTTTTAAAAGGGTATGGGCTAAATTCTGACCTTTCTTTCAGGGATTAATTGGCTTGCCAGTTCATTCTGCACTGTGTACTTTATTCCACATTTTAATTATTGAGGTGTTCTGTGATCACACCATTTCAAAGCTGCTGACCTAGAGTGTTCTGTGGAGTGTGGGAAGCAGCACTGCAGAAGGAGCTGGGGAGAGGTCTGGGCACAGAAGTCAAGGGAGGAACTTGAAAAATGGTTTGGTAAGGTGGTGCTCAAGGAAGGAGCCAGTTTTACCAATAAGTGCCAACAACCTTCAAGCTGGGTCTTTCAGGATGAGAAAGAGTTCAGCAAGGAGAAATTGGAGGAGTTAGAAGGAAACAGCAGGAACAAAGGACACAAATGCAGCAGAGTACAAAGTGTGTTCTTGGCACAATGAGCAATCGTATGGTGGGAATAAAACTGAAAAAGAGGTCAAGGCTCAAAGGTGAGACCTTGATCAAGTTACTGAGACCTTAGTTATAGGCAATGGAGAACTGTTTTAAGAATATGGAGCAGGGAAGTGACCTGGTTTAAGATGTGATTTTAGAAAGCTTAATCCAGGTACAATGAGCATCAAGAACTGGGTAAGAGACACTGAAGGTGGGAAGAGGTCCTGTAAACCACAGAAGTCATGCAGGTGGGAGGCAATGGTGCTGGTGACTCAAGAGGTGCTGCAGAAGATTTCATAGGCTCTGTGGCCAGATAGCAGCAGCTTACATTTTGCTCCTGAGAGCCTGTGGCCCTATTAGCAGAACACAGTTGTTTTAAGGAGTGGGGAGATAGATATTCTGTAAGCCTGGGACATATTCATTTTTGAAAGTCCAGGAACAAAATCCTATCAGTAATCAGGACTGAAAACTCTAATCCAGAGTTAGGATAATTTTCAGGGAGAATAAAATGCATGAGATCACTCAGGGACAGAACACGTAGGGAAATCTATATCTAGGGAAGGGAAGGAGAAGAAAAGTAGTAATAAAGGGGGAGGGGAGAAAGAGAAGAAATTTTAAGGAGGAAAAACTTAAATTTATTACCAACTACTGTGGGCCAAGGGTCAGGTCAGATACTTTACCTGACTAATTTGTTTTTTCCTCAGATAAATCCTATGAGACGGATATGCTTCTCTATATTTTATAGATCAGAAAATGGAGACCTAGGATGCTCAATAACTTTCCCAAGTGGAGATAGAAGTTTCACCTAAATCTGACCCCAGCATCCTAAATTATAGTATTTTTCCTGTTACCTTTCCGAAGGAGTTAATGGATAGCGCTATAGCAAGAATAGTGGGTTGTCACCTAAGAACAAATAGACAGGGGCAGTCCACATCGGAGAGAGTTTAAGAAAGCTGCTAAAGATAGTAAACACTTCGGTCTGAGACTTTAGTCACAGGAAGGGGTAGGAAAAACCACTGGAGTTGATAATTAAGAGCTTTAGGTCCCTACTTACAGAATTTCAAAAGAAGATATGATGACAAAAACACTTACTGGGCAGGGGTTCCTGAAAAACTCAGTCTAAATCTAAAACACGCTTAGAATTTGGCTTGGTTCAGTATGCATACTGAATTGAAATCATTGTAAAATCAGTGAACGGTGTAGAAGGAATATTGACTCTGTGCAAGGCACAGTTGAGGCGGTTTCTAAAGTATAAGCTATGATCTTTGCCCTCAGAGAGGTTGCTACTTGGCTGGGGAGATGAGAAATAAACCCACTGACATTTAAACAATACAAAAATTAAATGCCCACTTCAAATTTCAAATGAAAAAATTTTCACATAGCTGTGTTGATAAGTTGCCAAGTCAACTGTACCAATCACGAATGCTGAAGACATCCATGGAGGGAGAAATGACTTCAGGTGTTGTAATCTAGCTAAGGCTTCAGAGAGGAGGTGAGATTCGAACTGACCTATAGGTCAGTGCAACCGTGCAAACAGATTTTCTGAAAATCATCTCTGCATTTCTTCAGTTCAGTGTTGCACAGGGACATAAATTAAGGCCTGACTGATCAGATCCTCAGAGAGACAGACAGGAAAGTTGATTTGTCACTTGGTATTTACATCACTGTCTTAGTCCATTCAGGCTGTGGAGCAAAATACCATAAGTTGGGTGACTTATAAACAACAAATATTTATTTCTCACAGTTTTGAGACTGGGAAGACCAAGATCAAGGCCCTGGCAGATTCAGTATCTAGTGCCTTCTTGCTTTAGTTCAGTGTCCAGTGCCTTCTTGTCCTCACATGGTAGAAAGAATGAGGGATCGCTCTGGGGGCCTCTTTTATAAGGGCACTGATTCCATTCATAAAAGCTCCACCCCCATTACCTAATTACCTCCTCAAGGAGCACCCCTTCATACCCTCACATTAGGGACTGGGTTTCAACATATGTATTTTTGGGCAGACACAAACATTCAGACCAGAGTAATCACATTCTGGCTTATGCACCAGCTCAATTTTGGAATTGAGAATCATAACACTGAGTTAGAGCTTTCAAAAGCTTGCTTCTCTTCTTCATAAACAACAGGTAATTTTATGTTATGATTAAGATCATGGGTTTTGGCATACCTCAATCAAATGTCCCCTTTGCTGCTTTCTAGCAAAATGATCTCAGGAAAACTTCATTGGTAAAATGGGTATAATACTACTACTGTGGAGATTAAGGTGATAATTCATGCAAAGTGCTCAGCATATTATTTAGCCCATAGCAAATATTTTCTAAAAGCATCACAACTTTTAAAGCAAATTCTGCAAATGACAGATCCCTTTATACATTTCAGTGATGTGATGTTGTGAGTTTAATCACAAAGGAAAGGGCCCAAATTATTTCTGCTTTTGGAAAGACACATCTAACTTTAAGGGTAAGCTCTTTCAAAAAGTGCCTACAGCTCATCACCTCCCCCTGATTTATGAGGGACCTTTTATTCAGTATGGTTTTCTCTTTTGTAGTTGGTTGCTGTTGGGACAGAACATGGTAAGATCATAGCCACAGCCACATGTAGTTGTGCAGGTTCCGCCTTGGACAGGGATGCCCTATAAAAGGGAGAAGTGGGGGTTGAAATTAGTCTAACTGTGCTTGTTTGCTTGAAGTTGTATCCACCTGGAGAGGGTACCTTTTCCTAATTCTCACAGAGACATTTGTATGGGCTTTCAATGGCCCTCCTTCAAGCTTTTCTTCAACACATCTGAAAATTGGGCATGTAATCTCTTTTTTTTTTTTTATTATACTTTAAGTTCTAGGGTACATGTGCACAATGTGCAGCTTTGTTACTTATGTATACATGTGCCATGTTGGTGTGCTGCACCCATTAATTCGTTATTTACATTAGGTATATCTCCTAATGCTATCGCTTCCCCCTCCCCTCACCACATGACAGGCCCCGGTGTGTGATGTTCCCCTTCCTGTGTCCAATTGTTCAATTCCCACCTATGAGTGAGAACATGCGGTGTTTGGTTTTCTGTTCTTGAGGCTTGCTGAGAATGATGGTTTCCAGCTTCATCCATGTCCCTGCAAAGGACATGAACTCATCCTTTTTTATGGCTGCAGAGTATTTCATGGT
>NW_012115422.1:4691311-4692979 GCF_000951035.1 Colobus angolensis palliatus
CCCATGCCTATGTCCTGATTGGTACTGCCTAGGTTTTCTTCTAGGGTTTTTATGGTTTTTAGGTCTAACATTTAAGTCTTTAATCCATCTTGAATTAATTTTTGTATAAGGTGTAAGGAAGGGATCCAGTTTCAGCTTTCTACATATGGCTAGCCAGTTTTCCCAGCATCATTGATTAAATAGGGAATCCTTTCCCCATTTCTTGTTTTTGTCAGTTTTGCCAAAGATCAGATGGTTGTAGATGTGTGGTATTATTTATGCAGGCTCTGTTCTGTTCCATTGGTCTATATCTCTTTTTTTGTACCAGTACCATGCTGTTTTGGTTACTGTAGCCTTGTAGTAGAGTTTGAAGTTAGGTAGAGTGATGCCTCCAGCTTTGTTCTTTTGGTTTAGGATTGTCTTGGCAATGCGGGCTCTTTTTTGGTTCCATATGAACTTTAAAGTAGTTTTTTTCCAATTTTGTGAAGAAAGTCATTGGTAGCTTGATGGGGATGGCATCAGTGTGCTGTATTGAGGAGACCCATCTCATGTGCAGAGACACACGTAGGCTCTAAATAAAGGGATGGAGGAAGCTCTACCAAGCAAATGGAAAACAAAAAAAGGCAGGGGTTGCAATCCTAGTCTCTGATAAAACAGACTTTAAACCAACAAAGATCAAAAAAGACAAAGAAGGCCATTATATAACAGTAAAGGGATCAATTCAACAAGAAGAGCTATCTATGCTAAATATATATGCACCCAATGCTGGAGCACCCAGATTAATAAAGCAAGTCCTTAGAGACTTACAAAGAGACTTAGATTCTCACACAATAATGACGGGAGACTTTAGCTCCCCACTGTCAACATTAGACAGATCAATGAGACAGAAAGTTAAAAAGTATATCCAGGCATTGAACTCAGCCCTGCACCAAGTGGACCTAATAGACATCTACAGAACTCTCCACCCCAAATCAACAGAATATACATTCTTCTCAGCACCACATTGCACTTATTCCAAAATTGATCACATAGTTGGAAGCAAAGCACTCCTCACCAAATGTAAAAGAACAGAACTTATAACAAAGTGTCTCTCAGACCACAGTGCAATCAAACTAGAACTCAGGATTAAGAAACTCACTGAAAACCACTCAACTACATGGAAACTGAATAACCTGCTTGTGAATGACCACATAACGAAATGAAGGCAGAAATAAAGATGTTCTTTGAAACCAATGAGAACAAAGATACAACATATCAGAATCTCTGGAACACATTTAAAGCAGTGTGTAGAGGGAAATTTATAGCACTAAATGCCCACAAGAGAAAGCAGGAAAGATCTAAAATTGACACCCTAACATCACAATTAAAAGAACTAGAGAAGCAAGAGCAAACACATTCAAAAGCTAGCAGAAGGCAAGAAATAAGTAAGATCAGAGGAGAACTGAAAGAGATAGAGACACAAAAAAACCCTTCAAAAATCAATGAATCCAGGAGCTGATTTTTGAAAAGATCAACAAAATCGATAGACCACTAGCAAGACTAAGAAGAAAAGAGAGAGGAATCAAATAGACGCAATAAAAACTGATAAACGGGCTATCACCACTGATCCCACAGAAATACAAACTACCATCAGAGAATACTAGAAACACTTCTATGCAAATAAACTAGGAAATCTAGAAGACATGGATA
>NW_012115422.1:4694249-4701412 GCF_000951035.1 Colobus angolensis palliatus
CTTCAAAGAGGATAAAATACCTAGGAATCCAAGGGATATGAAGGACCTCTTCAAGGAGAACTACAAACCACTGCTCAATGAAATAAAAGAGGACATAAACAAATGGAAGAACATTCCATGCTCATGCATAGGAAGAATCAATATCGTGAAAATGGCCATACTGTCCAAGGTAATGTATAGATTCAGTGAGCGTATAATCTCACATGGAGCACCATCAGTAACAGGAAACTTACTACCTATCACATATTACATTATATTTTGTGGCAGCTCAGTTTACTTTCTAATAATCATTATCCTTGGTTCCAAGTTCCATGGTTTGTGGTCACAGAGCATGAACCTCATTATCTGACAGCCCTCAAAATATTTAGCAATAATTAACATGTCTCCCATGGTCATCCATCTAACATCATTCTTCTACCCACCTGTCTCCAATTCCTTAGGTTACTCCTCTCGTGGCATGCCTTTCTCTTCATACCATGACAGTCCTAGATGTAGCTCCCCTTGTTAACAGTCCTTTTGAGTATGAAAGCCCGTCCAGTTCATAGTCCTCTCCATGGGGTCTGAGTAGGATGAAGGGGTTATGACAACCTCCTTCATTCTAGGCCCTGTTTCTACCAACAAAGGTCTGGAGTGATAGTTCCCAATAGGTCTTATTTTTGATAAGTTTTTGAAAATTTAAATTAATATTCAAAGATGAATTAACCAACTTTCTTGAGTCTAGAAACTCCCACCAGAGATATCAAAGGCCAACAAATCCAATGCTAAGATTTTCAGTTTGGGCCAAAACCAAGATAGAGATTCACTGCTGTTTGGAAACACAACTACATCTTGATTACTCCCAGGCCTCCAAAGCTTATGGTGCAAATGAGTTCATGTCAACTCAGTAGTTCTTAGCTGCCATGTGCATAACTGTAAGACCACAGACACCTCCAAGTCCTTCCCTGACCTTCAGTTTGGGCCAGAACCAAGATAGAGAGTCATTGCTGTTTGGAAACACAACTACACCTTGATTACTCCCAGGCCTCCAAAGCTTATGGGTGCAAATGAGTTTTGGGGATACTTATTCTTTCATTCAAGGCCCCTTGTTAAAGCCTACTGCTTAGAAATCACTTGAGGGAGCCTGACCAATAGCTCCCAGAGTGCCAAAGCTTCATGGAAGAAGGGAAGAATACATCTGCCAAGCTGTATGCAGCATGTTGGTGCCTGGGCCCTAATGACATATTGCTTGTGCCCACATTGTCACAAGTTTCCTATTTAAACAGCTCCTTTTGCCTTTGCCCATACCCCTCTCTGTAGACATAGAGGGTAGGGCTGGGATGCCCATCACATTAGATGAGTACTCATGTACCAACTCATTCTTTCAGCAAAAAGACAAAGACTCTTATCACTCTCTTCATGCAAGTGAATGATGTGAATGTTGGTGTGTGTGTGTGTGTGTGTGTGTGTGTGTGTGTAGCCAAGACATTAACTAGTGCATAACAAGAAAAAATGGCATAGAATTCTTAGCACATTCATTTGTTATTGAAGACTAATGGTTGATTGAGAAACCATTCAAATGTTTATAAAGTTTTTTTAAAGCAAATCATTTGTCCATGTTTAATTTCATTTGTCCAAGTTTAATAGCTTTGTACATTTAAGTCACAATATTATTTTGATCTCTACAGTGGGGATATTTAAAAAAATTCTGACTTAAAGGAAAAAGCAGCAGGCAATAAAAATATATTGATATAAGTGTTTGAGAAAAGTAAAATAAATATAGTTGACACCTGAACTTCAGTGAAACTTCCTTAAAAGGTCATAATTAACCACTTAATAGCTTATTTTAACTCTCTACAAAGTAGACCTCCCTAAGCTCAAGATTCATTTTAGAATAACATTCTAATTGTAAAGAAATCCTTTATCTTGTTATTTTGCTAGAAAAGGGGGTATAAGAAAATGTACATTTTTAAGTGAGTTTCACATAAAGGGCTGTAGTTCAGATTCTTCTCAGTGGTATCTTGCTTCCAAATGTGAGACTCAAACTGACTTCAAAGAGAGCTTCATGAACTCAAATATATTGACTGTGGAGAGATAAAAGAGAATTGCCCTATTACAGAAAACACGTAATTCCTGAAATGTGGCTGCCCCTGAAGTGAGGGCTGGTGAGGTATATATAAACCTCACGGTTGACAAGTTGCAGAGTCGTGTAGGAGGTAAATCAATACAAGCAAAGCAAAACAAGACAAAGTATAATACCCCAGAAAAAGTGACTCAACATCTTTAATTGTCTGAAAATCCTGGCTTAGCTGAAGGTTCAAATACAGAGAACTGTGTAAAAATAAAAACATTATCTTCAGCATTACTTTAAAAAAAAAGAGTCTCTACATTAGAAGACAAAACATCTTAATAAAATAACGCTAATCATTAGACTGTGCTTGTGTTGATGTTTCTCTTGTCAACATAAGAGTTTACTTAGATGTCTTCACTAGAAACTCCCAGGAATCTTTCAAGAATGACCACTAGTTTGGCCTCTACTAAGTGCTGGACAGAAGTGAGCCAAGTCTTTCATTGAGTGAACAATAAGGATCTTTTCCTTTTTGTTGAAAGAAACTGGCACATGGAAACCCATCCTTATATAGATGTCAGCCCAGCCTAGCCCCTACTTACACAGAAAGGGGTATGGGCAGAAGCCAAAGGGGTATACTCTCAGGAAGCTCACAATAGTAATACTGAATTGTGATAAATGGCCTAATGGAAGGATGTGAAAGGATGTTGGTCTAAGCTGGTCTTTAGAGGATAAGTAAGAGTTCACCTGGAAGAGAAAGAAGATAAAAACCAATTCAGACAAAACTATAGCATGAGTAAAGCTTTAAGAAGTATGGGGTTTTCTGTATTGGTATAGTAAATAATAGAGCTGACGTGTAAGATACACGGTGGAAGTGATGAATAAGGCTACCGTGGAAGAGGCCAACCAATATATTGTGTGGTTCCATGCACAAGGTTTGTATCCCAAACTACATCCATACGGATGACTCTTTTTGTTTTTTGTTTTTAAAATGTCTTTTTTTTTTTTTAACTTTTAAATTCAGGGGCACATGTTCAGCGCATGCAGTTTCGTTACATAGGTAAACATGTGTCATGGGGGTTTATTGTATGGATTATTTCATCACCCAGGTATTATGCCCAGTAACCATTAGTTATTCTCCCAATCCTCTCCCTCCTCCTACCCTCCACCCTCCAATAGGCCCCAGTGTGCACTGTTCCCCTCTAAGTGTCCATGTGTTCTCATCATTTAGCTCCTACTTGTAAGTGAGAGCATGCAATATTTGGTTTCCCATACAGATGACTCTCATCTGTATCAGCAGCCCCTAGAGTCCAGAGTTCCCTATGTATATACCTAAGTACTTTCTGGAGACTTCCTCCTGAGCACCTCAAATTTGCCATTTTCAAGATTGAAAAAACACACTACCCTTGATGCACTAGGGGTGCATCAATGAAGAGTGTGTGACCATTAACTAAAAATAGATTATTAGAGTGGGACTGAAAGTTTCATAATAACCACAATCTATTTTCTCATTACCAAGAAATGATTGTCAATTGCCCTTCTGACAGCTTGAGTGTTACCCAGTGAGGGGTAGAAGCCAGAGAGGCAAAGAGTCAGGAACTCAAATAACTATTTGGGACAGATTTCTTTTTAATGCTCTGCAAACCAAATACTGACTTTTGATCTATATGATAGTATTTGACATTTTGTTTCATTGACTAGAGGTTAATCTGAGGTTGGGTTCACAAAAAGAAACTGCATTCCTTACTTTTTTCCTCCTCAGCTCAGCCTGTCTATCCCCGGAGCCCTTCCTGAAGCCTCCAGCTGTGCAATGCTTTTTGAAGTTGTCTTTTAATTAGAAGATTAGGGAACTAAGTAAATACCAGTGGGACTCAAAGCTAGGACCTCAGCAGGAGAGTCTCGAACACCCAGGACTTGGGACATTAATAATCTTCTAATGGCTTAAGTATGTCTTTGAAGGTTATCGAACAAGTCTTTTAGTCAAGAAAAGTAACGGGAAAGAGTGTAATTAACAAGCAGAGCCAGCCTGACAGCTCTTACTCTGTGGTAGGAGAAGATGCTCTAAGTTGCAGGAGTTCCTAAATTTATAATGATCTGTTAGTGGACTTGCCTTTAATGTCTTGCCTGAGGACACTTCATCACACTCTTATTCCTCTCATTTTAAGCATTCTGTAATATCAGAAATTAAGACATGGTGACCAAAGAACACATTTTCTATATTTTATTTCCTTAACTTCTGCAATTAGAATGATGGGATTTATCACCCCTACAAGTTGGTGTCACTGTGTGGCTGTGACTCTCAGATGGGTGTCAGATGGCATTACTGTAAGTGGTTGGTATCTACCATTTAGCATCATATAATGACAACTGCCTGCTTCTTTCACAGCTGAATAAATCTGGGTGGTTTTTTTTGGTGGTGGTGTTGTTAATCTTGGTCCAACATTTCCTGTCAGTGAGATTGCAGACAATTGTATTATTATCTCTGATTTTTAGTTTCCGTAATGGAAAACAGGGGAAATAAAACTCATTTTGCAGGGCTGTTTTGAGGATAAAATAATAGAATGTTGAAGACTGCTTAGCGCATAGAAGGCTCTCAATAAATACTGGCTCTTTATATCACAAAGATTTTTCTTTAATTAAAAACACCAAGGTAAGATGTACTCTGTTTAACTCCTTAACTAGGACAGTAGAGAAGATGTTAAATGTTTTTGACAGTGGCATCATTATCAGATTTGGAGAAATACTGAGGAGAAAATGTGCCAGCTGGCAAAACTGCTGATAATAGAGCAGTCAGGATTCTATCCTACTGGAGGTTTCAAGTAGCCCCACAATATCTCTCTGTGAGGGTGCTGTGGACACCTCCATACATCTCTAGATTGAGAGCACACCTTCCCAACAAGTTCTGCATATATATATATATAGTTCATACACACACACACACACACACACACACACACCAAGAAAGGAAGCAGATTCAATTTGTTAGAATATTAATTAAAGCATGTTAAATGAGAGACTACGGAAGCAAGAGAGTCAAACATAAAAACCAACTGTTAAGGTTTCTAAATTGCCATACTTCTGTTTATTGCGTAGTATTAATCTGAGGGACAGCTGACCTTATAGGCTACTTTAATATGCTTGATCTCAGTACTTATTCATGTGGCTTATTGTTCATGGAACATTTTTATAGCTTTCATTCTCGTCTGTGACAGTTTTACTACAGTGACAAGCTCATTGGTCTGAAATAAATAGGGGTAATGAGAGGATTTGAGTCTTCATATTCAATGCCATGAAAAAGAAAAGATGAAAATTACATATGGGTAAGAGGTAAAGATTAGATGCTTGAAAAATACATTTCCTTGAGCTTATTAAGATGAATTTGGAAGATACACAACTTCATTACAAAGGCTTCCTTTCCTTCATTGATGTTTAGCTCTTATAATTAATATCATGCAAATGGGGCACAGACACATACCTCATTAGTACCAAGGAGTATATTTACAAAACAGGGTTATTTGTGGGGGAAAATATGGAATTCCAGAAGTATCAAAGCAACATGATTCCCTGAGAGATGTGCTTAGGCCAAGCCGATAGTGTTTCAGTGGATCACCCCAACTTCATACACTCTGCATATTTTTTAGTGAAAGGTGGCAGAGAATATCTGGGTGACTCTGTAACAATGAAGCTTCCTGGTAAATGAAGTGGCCTTGATACCAAGAGGGAGCCTTAGAGTTCAACCTCTGGCACCAGTCTTGTCTTCCGTTGAGCAAATTCAGACCTGCTCAGCCACCTCCTTGCCAGACAACTGAAAGGGAGTAGAAATGAGCCTCTAAGGTTATCTAGATCACTTGCTCGTCAATTGACAACATTAAATATTGGCAAAATGAGGTTCAGCAACCCTTAATATGCTAGCCAGTAGTCAAAAAGAAAGTCCTTGTTTAAAGGAAGTTACATAGCAACACAAATCTTGCTTACATTCCAAGATGACAGGTCATGGTAGTGATGGTGCTGTTTTAATTTTTTAATGTTATAAAAGTTTTCTACATTTCCTTGGCATTGAAGTATGTAGCATATTTGTATCTATACAAAACACCTATTACATCCCTCCTAGCAGAGGCACAGTAGAAGAAAGAAGATCCATGCAGAAGAAAACAGAACAAATATGAAATATTCATTATATACTGTGGAAATATTTTGTCTCATATCAGTGTGTAAGTTTGACTTACATTCCCTATTACCTTGGGCATAGAGAAATAAAAGAAAAAGTAAAGAGAAGAGGAAAGAAGTTCCAAATTGGCAGAGTAGATCACTGAAAATTTGCACCTCCATAAAAGCAGTGAGAATACTAGCAAAAATTGTCAAAATCAACTTTTTCAGAACTCTAGAAATTAACCAAAGGCTTGCAAAAATCCAATGAGTATTCAACTATAGTTGAATCTCAGGAAAAACAGTAAGATCTATGGCTTTTTAATTTACCTTACTTCCATCTCCCTCTCTCCATCTTTGGGGTAGCTGTGAAAATCAGCAGCCTAGCAGCCGCTTGCAGAGGAAGAATGAATTTGGAGCACCCCAAAAGCTCTATCCCAAGAGAATTGTCATTATTTAACCTGTTTGGCAGTTCCATGGAAACCTCCATTCACAGAACTTGTCTTTATTTGACCTGACTCAGAGCTTGTTTACTAAGAACAGCCTTTACCCCCAGGGGTATTTGTGGGGAAAAGTCAGCAGTAATTGCTTAACATGGCAATTGCTTCAGGTGGTGATAACACTTGCCGCTAACAAGAAGCTGAGCAAAAAGCTTAATGAGTCTCTAATCCATCTTGAATTAATCTTTGTATAAGGAGTAAGGAAAGGATCCAGCTTCAGCTTTCTACTTATGGCTAGCCAATTTTCCCAGCACCATTTATTAAATAGGGAATCCTTTCCCCATTTATTGTTTCTCTCAGGTTTATCAAAGATCAGACCTAATACCATAAAAACCCTAGAAGAAAACCTAGGTAGTACCATTCAGGACATAGGCGTGGGCAAGGACTTCATGTCTAAAACACCAAAAGCAACGGCAGCAAAAGCCAAAATTGACAAATGGGATCTCATTAAACTAAAGAGCTTCTGCACAGCA
>NW_012115422.1:4702367-4707024 GCF_000951035.1 Colobus angolensis palliatus
AAAAAAAAAAAAAAAAAAAAAAAAAAAAAAAAAAAAAAAAAAAAAAAAAAAAAAGCTTAATGAGATAAGCTTGGGAATGAGATGCTCCCAGAAGCCTTTGAAAAGCTTGCACATATTTATAGACATCTAGAACGTATGTAACACACACACACACACACACACACACACAATACTGTATGAAAGTCTGGGAAAGAACTGAGAAGGCTCTCACCTCTAGCAGATTTTGAAGCTCTGTGTAAGTAGAAAATGAAAACTAAGTAAAATCCCTGTCAGAGAATTGAAGGCATCCCTCACATGCACATAGAGCTCCTCAGCAAAGGCTGGAAGGCTTATTGGTTCAGGCTTTTAAGGAAATCTCTGTCCAATCATTAGCTGACAACCAAGCTAACTAAGCAGAACCTTCAGTTGCCAAACTCCAAAAAGAATAAAGACTTTTAATAATTAGTTCTACAAAGTCACTGAGCAACAAATAGCAGTAACAACAATAATAGCAACAAACAGAAATGACAACAAACATTAGATGGTGGGGTGAGGGAATAGACTTGATTTCCAGAGTTTCCACATTATGTTATTTAAAACATTCAGTTTTCAACAAAAATTTATAAGACATGCAAAGATATAGTAAAGGATGCTCCATATATAGAAAAAACAGTCAACTGAAACTGTCTCTGAGTAAGCCAAGATGTTGGACTTACCAGACAAAGTATTTAAATGAACTATTGTACATGCATTCAAAATACTAAAGGAAATCACATCTAAAGACTGAAAGGAAAATATGAGAAGACTGTCTCCTAAATAAATAATATCAATAAAGGGAGAGACATTATTTAAAAGAAACAAATAGAAGTTCAAAAATTGTATAGTATAGTAACAGAAATAAAAAATTCACTAGGGTACCCAACAGCATGTTTGAAAAGGCAGAAAAAAGCATCATTGAACTTGAAGATAGGTCAATTCAAAACATCTAGTCTGAGGAACAGACAGTAAAAAGAATGAAGAAAAATGAACAAAGTCTCAGTAACATGTGGGATACCATCAAGCATACAAACATATGCATAATGAGGATGCTCAAAAAAAGAAAAAAAGGAGACAAAGGGTCAGAAAGAATATTTGAAGAAACAATGGTTGAAAACTTCCCATATTTGATTGAAATAAACATTAATCTACACATTAAAGGAGCTCAACAAACTACAAATAGGATAAACTGAAAGGGACCCACATCTAGACACATCATAATCAAACTGTCCTAAGACAATGACAAGAGAAAATCTTGAAAACAACAGAGATGTAACTCATTATACAAAGGTAACCTTCAATAAGATTAATAGTTCCATGATCAGAAACTATAAGGCTAGAAAACAGCTGAATAATATATCCACAGTACCAAAAGGAAAAGACTATGAACCAAGAATTCTATATCCAGTAAAACTATACTTCAAAAATGAAAAATTAAGACATTCTCAAAGAAACAAAAAATGAGAAAATTTGTTGCCAGTAGTCCTATCCTATAATAAATACTAAAGAAAAGCCTTTAGGCTGGAATGAAAGGATACCAGAGAGCAATTTGAATCCACATGAAGAATAAAGAGAACTGATACAGAAAATTTTATATGTAAATATGAAAGATACTATAAATGTATGTTTGTAACTCTTTTTTCTCCTATCTCATTTAAAGACAATGGCATAACACAAAAATTATAAACCTGCCTTGATGGGCTTATCATACGAAAAGATGTAATTAGTAGGACAACAATAACTTTAATGAGGGGGTAGGGAACAACCCTACATGGAGCAAAGTTTTTGTATACTGTGGAAATTAAGTTGACAGTAATCCAAACTAGACTGTTACAAATTAAGATATTAATTGTGATCCCCAGGGAAACCACTAAGAAAATAACTGAAAAAATTGTGTAGTGAAAGAAATGACAAGATAATTAAAACGGTACATTAGAAAATATTTGTTTAACTTACATCTAAGACCTTGAACTATGAAACTACTACAAGAAAACATTGGGGAAAATACCCAGGACATTGGTCTAGGCAAAGATTTCTTAGTAATACCCCAAAAGCACAAGCAATCGAAGCAAACATGGACAAATGGGATCGCATCAAATTAAAAGCTTCTACACAGCAATGGATACAATGAAGTGAAGAGACAAACCACAGAATGGGAGAAAATATTTGCAAACTACCTCTCTGACAAGGGATTAATAATCAGACTATACAAGGAGCTCAAGCAACTCTATAGGAAAAAATCTAATAATCTGACCAAAAAGTGGGCAAAAGATCTGAACAGACATTTATCAAAAGAAAACATACTAATGGCAAACATGCATATGAAAAGGTGCTCAACATCACTGATCATTAGACAAATTCAAACCAAAACTATAATGAGATATCATCTCATCAGTTAAAACGACATATATCCAAAAGACAGGCAATAATAAGTGCTGGTGAGGATGTGGAGAAAAGGGAACCCTTGTACACAGTTGGTGGGAATTCCAACCAAGAGTGTATAAGTGCAGCATACAAATCCAGCAATCCCACTGCTGAATATATTCCCAGAAGAAAGGAAATTAGTATATTGAAGAGATATCTGCACTCTTATGTTTGTTGTAGCACTGTTTAAAATAGTTAAGATTTGAAAGCAACCTAAGTGCCCACAGCAGATGAATGGATTAAAAAATGTGGTAAATATACACAATGGAGTACTGTTCAACCATAAAAAAGAATGAGATCCAGTCATTTGCAACAACATAGATGGAACTGTACATCATTATGTTAAGTGAAATAAGCCAGGAAGAGAAAGACAAATGTCACATTTTCTCACTTATTTGTGGGATTTAAAAATTAAAATAATTTAACTCATGGTCATAGAGAGTAGAGTGACGGTTACTAAAAGCTAGGAAGGGTAGCAGGGGGTTCAGGGGAAAGTGGGAATGGTTAATGTTCACAAAAAAATTAGGAAGAATGAATAAGACCTACTATTTGATAGCACAATAGGGTGACTATAGACAATAAGAACTTAATTGTGGGCACACCCAAGATGGCCGAATAGGTACAGCTCCAGCCTCCAGCTCCCAGCGTGAGCAACACAGAAGATGAGTGATTTCTGCATTTTCAACAGAGGTACCGGGTTCATCTCACTGGGGCGTGTCGGACAGTTGGTTCTGGTCCGTGGGTACAGCCCAACCAGCGAGAGCTGAAGCAGGGCAAGGTATCACCTCACCTGGGAAGCACAAGGGGGAAGGGAATTCTTTTTCCTAGCCAAAGGAAGTTGAGATACACAACACCTGGAAAATCAGGTAACTCCCACCCTAATACTGCACTCTACCAAGGGTCTTAGCAAACAGCACACCAGGAGATTATATCCCACACCTGGCCCGGAGGGTCCCATGCCCATGGAGCCTCCCTCATTGCTAGCACAGCAGTCTGAGATCTAACTGCAAGGCAGCAGGGAGGGTGGGGGAGGGGCACCCACCATTGCTGAGGTTTAAGTAGGTAAACAAAGCCGCCGGGAAGCTCAAATTGGGTGGAGCCCGCCATGGCTCAAGGAGGCCTGTCTGCCTCTGTAGACTCCACCTCTGGGGACAGGACAAAAAGCAGCAGAAACCTCGGCAGAGGTAAATGTCCCTGTCTGACAGCTTTGAAGAGAGCAGTGGCTCTCCCAGCACGGAGATTGAGATCTGAGAACAGACAGACTGCCTGCTCAAGTGGGTCCCTGACCCCTGAGTAGCCTAACTGGGAGACATCCCCCACTAGGTGCAGACTGCCACCTCACACCTCACACGGCTGGGTTAACCCCTAAGATGAAGCTTCCAGAGCAAGAATCAGACAGCAACACTCGCTGTTCAGCAATATTCTATCTTCTGCAGCCTCCGCTGCTGATACCCAGGCAAACAGGGTACGGAATGGACCTCAAGCAAACTACAACAGACCTGCAGCTGAGGGTCCTGACTGTTAAAAGGAAAACTAACAAACAGAAAGGACACCCACACCAAAACCCCATCAGTACGTCACCATCATCAAAGACCAAAAGCAGATAAAAACCACAAAGATGAGGAAAAAGCAGTGCAGAAAAACTGGAAATTCAAAAAATCAGAGTGCATCTCCCCCTCCAAAGGAATGCAGCTCATCACCAGCAACGGAACAAAGCTGGCTGGAGAATGACTTTGACGAGTGGAGAGAAGGCTTCAGTCGATCAAACTTCTTAGAGTGAAAGGAGGAACTATGTAACCAGTGCAAAGAAAGTAAAAACCTTGAAAAAAGATTTGATGAATGGCTAACTAGAATAACCAATGTAGAGCAGTTCTTAAAAGAACTTATAGAGATGAAAACCATAACACGAGAACTACGTGACAAATGCACAAGCTTCAGTAACCGACAAGATCAACTGGAAGAAAGAGTATCAGCGATTGAAGATCAAATGAATGAAATGAAGCAAGAAGAGAAGTGTAGAGAAAAAAGTAAAAAGAAACGAACAAAGTCTCCAAGAAATATGGGATTATGTGAAAAGACCAAATCTACGTCTGACTGGGGTGCCTGAAAGTGAGAGGGAAAAGGGAACCAAGTTGGAAAACACTCTGCAGGATATCATCCAGGAGAACTTCCCCAACCTAGTAAGGCAGGCCAACATTCAAATTCAGGAAATACAGAG
>NW_012115422.1:4713054-4713811 GCF_000951035.1 Colobus angolensis palliatus
GGCTTTGAAATTGAGGCAATAATTAATAGCCTACCAACCAAAAAAAGTCCAGGACCAGATGGATTCACAGCCAAATTCTACCAGAGGTACAAGGAAGAGTTGGCACCATTCCTTCTGAAACTATTCCAATTAATAGAAAAAGAGGGAATCCTCCCTAACTCATTTTACAAGGCCAACATCATCCTGATACCAAAGCCTGGCAGAGATACAACAAATAAAGAGAACTTCAGACCAATATCCCTGATGAACAATGATGCAAAAATCCTCAATAAAATATTGGCAAACCGAATCCAGCAGCACATCAAAAAGTTTATTGACTGTGATCAAGTGGGCTTCATCCCTGGGATGCAAGACTGGTTCAACGTATGCAAATCAATAAATGTAATCCAGCATATAAACAGAACCAAAGACAAAAACCATATGATTATTTCAATAGATGAAGAAAAGATCTTTGACAAAATTCAACAGTCCTTCATGCTAAAAGCTCTCAATAAATTTGGTATTGATGGAATGTATCTCAAAACAATAAGAGCTATTTATGACAAACCCACAGCCAATATCATACTGAATGGGCAAAAACTAGAAGCATTCCCTGTGAAAACTGGCACAAGACAGGGATGCCCTCTCTCACCACTCCTATTCAACAGTGTTGGAAGTTCTGACTAGGGCAATCAGGCAAGAGAAAGATATCAAGGGTATTCAGTTAGGAAAAGAAGAAGTCAAATTGTCCCTGTTTGCAGATGACATGATTGTATAT
>NW_012115422.1:4715016-4765476 GCF_000951035.1 Colobus angolensis palliatus
AGAAATACCATTTGACCTAGCCATCCCATTACTGGGTATATACCCAAAGGATTATAAATCATGCTGCTATAAAGACACATGCACATGTATGTTTATTGCAGCACTATTCACAATAGCAAAGACTTGGAATCCACCAAAATGTTCTTCAGTGACAGATTGGATTAAGAAAATGTGGCACATATACACCATGGAATACTATGCAGCCATAAAAAAGGATGAGTTCGTGTCCTTTGTAGGGACATGGATGCAGCTGGAAACCATCATTCTCAGCAAACTATCACAAGAACAGAAAACCAAATACTGCATGTTCTCACTCATAGGTGGGAACTGAACAATGAGAACACTTGGACACAGGAAGGGGAACATCACACACTGGGTCCTATTGTGGGGAGGCAGTAGTGGGGAGGGATAGCATTAGGAGATATACCTAATGTAAATGATGAGTTAATTGGTGCAGCACACCAACATGACACATGTATACATATGTAACAAACCTGCACATTGTACACATGTACCCTAGAACTTAAAGTATATATAAAAAAAACTTAATTGTATATTTTTAAATAACTTAAAGAATGTAATTGGATTGTTTGTAACTCAAAGAATAAATGCTTTAGGGGATGGATACTCCATTCTCCATGATATGCTAATTTCATGTTGTATCAAAACATCTCATGTATCCTATAAATATATACATCTACTATGTACCTACAAATATTTTTAAAAAGAAAGAAAATATTTATTTATTTAACACAAAAGAAGGCAGTAAAGAAGGAATAGGGGAATACAAAGGACAGAAGGCATATAGAAAACAAATACAGACAAGGCAGCTGTAAATCTTACTTTATCACTAATTACATTAAATGTGAGTGGACTAAACACTCCAATCAAAAGGCAGAGATCAGTAGAATGGATAAAATAACAGGATCCAATTTTACACTGTCTACAAGGGATATACTTTAGATTCAAAAACAAGATTGGGTTAAAGTAAAAAAATGGAAAAAGTATATATATTATACCATGCAAACAGTAGCAAAAGAGAGCTGAAATGGCTATTCATGTCAGACAAAACATTTTTTTTAAAGAAAAGGGTTACTAGAGATAAAGAATAATATTTCATAATGGCAAACGATCAAACCAATAAGAAAATGTAACAAGTGTAAATAAGCATACACCTAATAACACATCCCTAAAACATATGAAGCAAAAGTTGAGAGAACTGAAAGGAGAAACAGGTAATTCAACAATAATAATAGTGGAGCCTTCAACATCCCGCTTTCTATAATAGAGCAACTAGACAGAAGATTAACAAGAAAGTAGAAGACTTGAACAACACTATAAACCAACTAGACCTAACAGACATCTATAGAGCACTCCACCTAATGGCAGAATATATATATTTTTTCAAGAGCACAAGAAGCATTCTCTAGGATAGCCCATACGTTAGGTCAAAAAACAAGTCTCAATAAGTTTAAGAGGACTCATATGATAAAAAAAAAAAAGTTCTCCAAACACAATGGGATAGAATTAGAAAGAATAACCAAAAAAGTTCGGGAAATTCACAAATATTTGTTAATAAAGCAATACTTCAAGAGTTAAAGAAGAAATCAAAGGGAAATTAGAAAATATTTTGAATGAAAACAAAATACAACATACCAAAATACATTGGATGCAGCAAAAGCAGTACTTAGAAAGAAATTTATGGCTATAAATGCTTACCTTAAAAAAGAAAAATAAGGTCTCAAATCAATAACCTCACCATCCACCTTAAGACCCTAGAAAAAGGAGAGCAAACTACACCTAAAGCAAACAGAAAGGACATAATAAAGACTAGAGGGAGAATAAACAACCTAGAGAAGAGAAAGCAATAGAGAAAATCAACAAAACAAAACTTTGTTTCTTGAAAAGGTAAAATTGGTAATCTTTTAGCTAATTTTGCTAAGAAAAAAAGAGAGAAGTCTCAAATCACTAAGATAAGAAATGAAAGAGGGGCTTTACTACCAACTTTGTAGAAATAAGATTATAAAGGAATATTATGAATAATGGTATGCCAACAAATTAGGTAACAATTATAGACCATATGTTAGGTCATAAAACAAATATCAAAACAACTCAAGAATTTTTAAATTACAATAAACTTATAATAATTAGAGAGGTTAAATAAATAATTAAAAATATTTCCACAAAGAAAAGCTCAGGAAGAGATGGCTTCACTGGTGAAATTCACCACATGTTTAAAGAAGACTCTTTTAAAAAATGTCAGTCCTTTACAAACTGTTAAAAACAAAAAAAAAGGGAGACTGCTTCCCAGCTCATTCTATGAAGGTAGAATTGCCCTGACACCAAAACCAACTATTTCACAAGAAAGCTATAGACCTTTATGAATATAGATGCAAAAATTCTCAAAAAATACTAGTAAATCAAATCCAGCAATATTTAAAAAGGTATGCACACCATGACTGAATGGCATTTATCCCAATAATGTAAGATTGGATTAACATTCAAAAATCAATATACAATATACTATTTTAATAGAATAAAAGACAAAAATCACATGGTTATCTCAACAGACAAAAAGCATTTGACAAAATCCAACATGCTTTCATGCCACTTAACAAACATTTAACAAACTAGAAATAGAAGTGAACTTCCTCAAACTGATAAAAAGACACTTAAAAAAAAAGCACAGCTAACATCATAATGGTAAAAGACTGAATGCTTTACTTTTAATATCAGGAATCGGACAAGGATATTGGCTCTCTATTTAACCACTTCTATTTAACAATGTACTGGAGGTTCTAGACATGCAATCAGGCAAGAGAAAGAAATAAAAAGGCATTCAGACTGGAAAGAAAGAAATAAAATTATCTCTATTTGCATGAGATAAAATCCCATATACAGATAATTTTAAGGAATTCATAAAAAAACTATTAGATATAATAAGTTCAACAAGGTTACAGGACATAAGAGCAATATAAAAAATTCAGCTGTATATCCACACACTAACATTGAACAAATCAAAAATTAAGAAAACAATTTCATTTACAATAATATCAAAAAGAATAAAACAGGAATAAATGTACCAAAATAAGTGTCAGTCTTTCACACTTAAAACTATAAAACATTGCTGAAAGAAATTAAAGAAGATACAAATAAAGGAAAGACAACTTATATACAGGGGTTGGAATATAATCTTGTTACGATTGCAATACTCTCCAAATTGATTGACAAATTCAGCGCAAGCCCTAAAATAAACTCAGCTACTATTTTTGGAGAGATTGACAAGTTGATTCTAAAATTAATATGGACATACAAGAGATCTAAAATAGTCAAAATGATCTTCAAGATGAAAAACAAAAAGTCAAAGTACTCATACTTTTAGATTTTAGAACTTACTTCAAAGATACAGGAACCAAGACAAGGTGATACTGGCATGAAGACATACAGATCTATGGAATAGAGTTGAGAGTCTCATAAACCTATACATCTATGGTCAATTGACTTTCCACATGGGAGACAAGACAAATAAATTGGGAAGGAATAGTCTTTTCAACAAAAGGTGCTGGAATACTGGATGTCCATGTACAAATGAATGATATTGGACACCTTATCTCACACCATGTACAAAAATGTAACTGAAAGTGGATCAAAGGCTTAGATGTAAATGCTAAAATAATCAAACTCTTAGAAGAACACACGGGTATATGTATTCATGCACTTAGATTAAACAATGACTTCTTAGATATGATACCAAAAGCACAAGGAACAAAAGAAAAAATTTATTAATTGAACATCATCAAAATCTAAAACTTTTGTGCTTCAATAGACACCATCAAGAAAGTGAGAAGACAACTCAGAATGGAGGCAAATATACACAATCATAAATCTGATAAGGAAGCTGTATGCAAAGTATACCAAAAACTCTTAGAACTCAGCAATAAAAAGACAATTAACACAATTGGAATTGATAAGGAACTTGAATAGACTTTCCCCAAATAAGACATACAAATGGCCAATAATCACATGAAAAGATGCATAACATTGTTGCCACTAGGAAAACGCAAATCAAAACTACAATGGGCTGCCTCTCCAAGGAATTGTAAAGTATACTTACTGCAAGGAAGAAGTACAATTATCTCTATTTGCAGATGATATAATTCTGGAATCCCATAAGCTTCCACCAAAAAACTGTTAGACCTAATATATGAATTGAGTAAAATTGCAGGATACAAAATCAACATACAAACACCAGTAGCATTTTTATAGACAAATAATGACCTAACTGAAAAAGAAATTCAGCAAACAATCCCATTTACTATAGCATAAAATGATACTGAGAAATAACTTTAACCATGGAGGTGAAAGATCTGTACACTGAAAACTATAAATCACTGATGAAAGAAACTGAAGAAAAGACAAATAAACGGAAAGATATCCTATGCTCCTGGACTGGAAGAATTAATATGGTTAAAATGTTCATACTACCCAAAGCATATCCAGATTCAGTACAATACCTATCAAAATTCCACTGTCATTCTTCACAGAAATAGCAAAAAGCATCCTAAAATTTGTATAAAACCATAAAAGACCCCAAATAGCCAAAACAATACTGAGAAAGAAAAACAAAATTGGAGGCACCACACTTCCTGATTTCAAATTATATTACAAAGCTATAGTGATAAAACAGTATGATACTGACATAAAAACTGACACACATTCCAGTGGAACAGAATATAGAGCCAGAAATAAATCCAAATCATGCCTGGTCAACTAATTTTTGATGAAAGCACCAACAGGACACAATAGGAAAATGATGGTCTCTTAAATTAATGGTTCTGGGAAAACTGGATTTCCAAATGCAAAAGAAGGAAATTGGACCATTATCTTATACCATACACAAAAATCAACTCAAAATGAAAAAATATCTAAACATAAGACTAAAAACTATAAAATTCCTAGAAGATAACATAGGGGAAAAACTCCTGGACAATGCCTTGGTAATGATTTTTTGAATATCACACCAAAAGCTCAGTCTACAAAAGCAAAAGTAAATAAATGGGACTACATCAAATGAAAAAGCTTCTGTATGCCAAAGGAAACAACCAATAAAATGAAATAGCAAACTATGGATTGGGAACAAATATTTGTGAACTATATATCTGAAAAGGAGTTAACCATTCAAAATTTATAAAGAAGTCATACAACTCAAAAGTGGAAAAACAAATAACCTAATCTAAAAATGGGCAAAAAATCTGAATAGACATTTCTCCAGTGAAGACATTAAAATGGCCAACAGGTACATCAAAAGGTGCTCAACATTATCAACATCATTAATCATCAGGGAAATGCAAATCAAATCCATTGTGAGATACCACCTCATACCCATTAGGGTGGCTATTATCAAAAAGTCAAAAGATGACAAGTGTTGCTGAAGGTGTGGAGAAAAGAGAACCTTTACACTGTTGGTGGGAATGTAGGTTGGTACAACTATTATAGAAAATAGTATGGGGTTTCTAAAGCAGTTAAACATACAACTACCATATCACCCAGCAATCCCTCTTCTGGGTACATACTTACAAGAAATGAAATCACCACCTTATAAAGATATCTACTTTCTCGTATTCATTGCAGCATTGTTCACAATAGCCAACATACGGAAACAACTACGTGCCCATTGATTAATGAATGGATAAAGAAATTTGATATTATCAAGTGGTACATATATATAATGGAATATTATTCACTCCTAAAAAAGAATGAGATCTTGCCATTTGCCATGACATGGATAAGCCTAAAGGACATTACGCTAGGTGCAACAGGACAGACACAGAAAGAAAAATATTGCATAATCTCATTCATATGTGGAATCTAAAATTTTCAAATATACAGAGTTAGAGAACAAAACAGTAGTTACTAGGGGTGGTGGTCAGTGGGAAGGAAATAGGGAGATGTAGGTCTGAGAATACAAAGTAGCAGATATGTAGGATGAACAAGTCTAGAGAAATAATGTACATGAGGACCCTAGGTAATACAGTTGTATAGTATGTGGAATTCATGCTAAAGGAGTAGAATTTAGCTGCTCTTGCAACAAAAACAAAGAAATGGGAAAGTGTGAGATGATGGCTATGTTAATTTGCTTCGCTATAGTAACATTTTTACTATCTATATGTATCCCATATGTTGTATACCTTAAATGTACATAAAAATCATTTTAAAAAAGAATTTAGCAAATAGAAACAGTGGTAGAGGAGAGAAAAATGATGGTCCAAATATAGAATTATTTGATGTGAATTGTGGCAGATTTTCTAAGAAAATAAAATTACATAATACATGAAAAATGAAGAGACAAATTGCCCAGCAAGGATACGGACTCATCATGTACTTCAGAAATGGCATAAAGGGAGATAATCAATTATGAGATAGCACTCTTCAAGGGATAAATTTTTAGATCCAAAATAATCTTAAGTAACATGAACTATGTTTTGGGGTGACTAATGGATGGGATAACCTATAGTGTTCTTTAATATTATATGCTTGTTTTGTACACATGAGGGATGCCATAAAGAAAATGAGTCCCCTTTTGCATTACTACTTAAAAGTAATCATATGGGTCATCATTTTCCAGTGGTCATTCACTTCTTGCCACTACATAATGTTTAGGCTTAGAATTCTGAGCCTGAACAGCACCCTAATTGTAAAAATCATGGTCATTAAAAACAAACAAATCGGCCAGGTACAGTGGCTCACACCTGTAATCTCAGCATTTTGTGAGGCCCAGGTGGGCAGATCACTTGAAGTTCGGAGTTCAAGATCAGCCTGGCCAACATGGCAAAACCCAATCTCTACTAAAAGTACAAAAATTAGCTGGACTTGGTGGCAGGCACCTGTAATCCCAGCTACTCAGGAAGCTGAGGCAGGAGAACCACTTGAACCCAATAGGCAGAGGTTGCCATGAGCGGAGATTTTGCCTTTGTACTCCAGCCTCGGCAACAGAATGAGACTCTATCCCCTGCACCCCACAAACAAACAAAAACCACAATTAAATGCTATGCCACATCCACTAAGATACCTAAAACTAGAAGACAGACAGAAAGAAAAATAAGTATAAGCATCAAAAATAAGCATCAAAATGGAACCCTCATTCTTTGTTGGTGCGAATGTAAAATGGTATAGTCACTGTAGAAAAGAGTCTGACAGTTGGTCCGAAAGTTAGACACAGAGTTACTACATGACCTAGCAATTCCACTTCTAGGCCTATACCCAAGAGAACCAAAAATATATGTGCACTCAAAAATTTGTACATGAATGTTCTCGGCAGCATTATTCTTAATAGCCAAAAAAGTAGAAACAACATCAAGTGATGAATAAAGAAAATATGATATATCCAAACAATGGAATGTTATTCATTCATAAAAAAGAATGAAGGAATAAAGTCCATGTACAACATGAATGAATAGTGAAAACATTATGTTAAGTGAAAGAAACCAAACACAAATGGTCACATATTATATAATTCCATTTAAATGAAATGTCCAAAATAGGCAAATCCATTGAGGCAGAAAGTAGATTAGCAGTTGCTAGGGACTGGGAGGAGGGAAGAGAGCGGAGTGGCTGCTAATGGGTAGTTTCTTTTTTGGGGTAATGAAAATGTTCTGGAAGCAGACAGTCGTATGGTTGTACAACCTTGTGAATATACTAAAAGCCACTGAATTGAACACCTTAAAAGGTTGATTTTGTGGTATGTGAATTACATCTCAAGAAAAAAACTTAAAGATAAGAATAATTAGCATAAAGATGATAATTATGCTGCCAAGGAAGAATAACAAAAATTGTTTTGGATAATTGAATAAATCAAGTGATACTTATTGAGTAGCCCACCTGTGAGATCCCCACTCACATCTCCCTTTTGGAGAACCTCATCAGGAAGTACAGCTGATTGACGCCTCTGTCTCTAGGCCTCTGGGTCCAAGCTTCCCCTAGAGCTGTTCCCTGACAATGACTGAGCGTGGTGAGGGCAGGAACTGGGTCACTCCTGTGGAAACATTATTTCTCCAACTGGCAAATTCTGCTCAGGACTTCCCATTGGCCAGGCAGGGATTTTTTTCCAAACCACACTGTGACCAAAGACTCTTCATATTCACTCCTTACTTTTCTCTTTTCTTCTACAGAGCACTGTGGTCAAATGCTCTCCCCATCTACTGCTGATCCTGCTCTCTTTAGCCTTCATATTTGTTTCTCCTGAAAATCCTTTTGCTCATCTAATATTGGCATATGTTCTTTGGAGAACAGAAGTGACTCATGAATGTATGTCTAAGAATGACTACAGTACAAGACTTGAAGAATGTAGCTGAAAGGCCTTGGTAGGACCAAATGTGTCTGCATGTGTCCTTGGGATTCCAGGGATATATTGTATTCACTTGTACTAAACAGATGTATAAAAGACTTACATAAACAAACTACTCTCCAAGGTGTCTAATTTGAAGGATAATATGTATTTGAATGAAGTAGTTCTTGGAATGCTTGTGAAATACCAGTTTCATACAATCACAGTATTTAATAATAACCAATATAGGTACTGAGTGAGGCCACAAACACTGCATGGGCAAATCAGACAAGATCTGTAAGTCTAAAGCAGTGTTTTTCACACTGTGGGTCACTGCAAAGTATAAATCATGAAATCAAGTTTGTGCCTGCCACCAGTCATGATAGCAGATGTTTCAGTTTTGTTTTTCTTTTCTTAAAAGAATAGATAAGAATATAGATGCATAGTAAAGGTAAGTATAGTTGCATAAAATATTTGTCTTAGATATGTGTGTGTATACTTGTGTGTATATTTATATACACTACCTAGGTTTGGATATTTTTGTCATGGATTTCATTAGAAAAGGTTTGAAAGTCATGATCTAAGGGATACACAATAAAGTCGGCACAGTCAGAATTTACATAAAGACAGTTAGTAACATTCTTTAAAGTAGGGACCATCATTCTCAGCAAACTATCGCAAGAACAGAAAACCAAACACCACATGTTCTCACTCATAGGTGGGAACTGAACAACGAGATCACCTGGACTCAGGAAGGGGAACATCACACACCGGGGCCTATCATGGGGGGGGGAGGGATTGCATTGGGAGTTATACCTGATGTAAATGACGAGTTGATGGGTGCTGACAAGTTGATGGGTGCAGCACATCAACATGGCACAAGTATACATATGTAACAAACCTCCACGTTATGCACATGTACCCTAGAACTTAAAGTATAATAATAATTTTAAAAAAAAAAGTAGGGACAGAATTTCTGATTCCCAAAAGCTTCACCAGGGTTGCATGCTTTTGAGTGATAATGTCCAAGTGGGATGAGTCACATAAAACCTTCTGGTGCATGGAGGCGCTCCTCCAGGCCCAGAATCATATTCATAATCTGATGAGGTACTGGAGATCACCTCGTGTAAGCCAGGTACATCTCAGAGTTATAAAGTGTGCAATATGGGCTGGGTGTGGTTGCTCACGCCTGTAATCCCAGCACTTTGGGAAGCTGAGGCGGGGTGGATCAAGAGGTCAAGAGATTGAGAGCATCCTGGCCAAAATGGTGAAACTCCATCTCTACTAAAAATACAAAGATTAGCTGAGCGTGGTGGCGCGCCTGTAGTCCCAGCTACTCGGGAGGCTGAGGCAGGAGAATCGCTTCAACGCGGGAGGCAGAGGTTGCAGTGAGCCGAGATCGCCCCACTGCACTCCAGTCTGGCGACAGAGTGAGACTCTGTCTCAAAAAAAAAAAAAAAAAAAATTGCAATATGATTGCAGAGTACAATCATAGTACACTCAGGAATAAACAAAATCCTCACTCATCATACTTCATCTTTCCAGGCTAATACAGTCTATTCCAAGTTTATTCCTGAATGTATCATTGCTGCTGGACAAAGACAAAGGATGGTAACCCAGACGTCTCTGGGAGTCTTGCTAACAGACCCTTGGACTAACTATAGAGCTCATCCTGTGGTTTGTCTCACTAGAGCTACATCTCGTGGAAGTCAATTCTCCTTAAAAGAATGATAGGATTTGAGCCATGGTGGCTGGAAATCTAAAGGAAGAGTTTCAGAGAAGTCAGGAGTGGTCACAAACCATTGCTAGAAGGGGTAATCTGTTTTGCAAAACTAGATTCCACACAGATGTGTAAAGGAAAAGGAAATAAAAATCAATAAGGCATTGAAACAGAAGATTCACTCTTCTAACCTAAAAAATGCAATGCAGAAAACTAATGTTGAGAAAAGTCACAGGGCTGTCTAATCTTAAAATTTAAAGAAACTAAACTCTCTCAGGTGCTTCTCAAAGTTGAGGTATATGTACTCTCAGGGGGAGATGTAGATGAGCTAAGGGGTGGAAAAGCCACAGGAAAAACAAAGCGGTTCTAGGGTCATATTACGTCGTTGAATCTATGATAGCATCGATTGTAAGATGCACTGTTGTCGTCAGCCCACTAAAAGAAAAAAACGTTATGAGGCAAAGCATTATCACTTAAAATATTTTAATCTTATTTTAAAAGATATTTCATATTCGATATAAATTCTATCATATACCATTCTTGAAGGAAAATCTAAAACTATACAAGTTGATTATACGCAAGGGAAAATAAAGAGTGTCACTCTTCTAAATCAGTTCTGATTTCAGAGTCATCAGTGTTCACAGATCTTATCCTCTAAGCCATCAGGATATTAATGATGTAGCATGTATCTTTAAAAGTGCTCTGCTATCATCTCCAGAAATTTCTTCCAGGTTGCTGACACTCTCTTGTAAGTTTTGATGCCTTCACTTACTGAACTTAGTAGAAGATGTCATTGGAGGGTTTTTTAATAAAACCAAACTCATATTCCTTCCTAAAGTGATCTTTCCTTGGTTTGTTGGCTGCAATTTTAAGGGTTGCTAATGTCCAGTCTTGCCGCTAGAAATTCTTTCACTGTGCAGATACATGTCTAAAAATGCACCAACAGCTAACATAACTTGGAAGGTTAAGTAAGACTTCTGGCCATCTTTCCACATGGCTGTACACCACTCACTCATCAGCTCACCTGTCATTCATCTCTATGTGTGTGTATGTGCATGCATGCATGCATGAGTGCACACACATAAGATAACAGCATTGAGTTCAATTTCATTTTCATATGAGAAGGGGTTCAAACTCATACACTAAAATTGCATTCATTTCCCATTTCTGCATAACATATTACTATAAATACAGCAGCTTAAAACAACACCTATTTATTATCTCAGAGGGCTGGAAGTCACAAGTTCATCATGACGTGCTGGATTTGCTGCTCAGGATCTTACAAGACTGAAATCAAGGAACTGACAGAGCTGCATTCCTTTCTGAAGGCTCTGGGGAAGAATGGAGTTCATTCAGATTGTTGGCAGAATTCAACTCCTTGCAGCTGTATGACTGAGGTCCAGGTTTCCTTGACATTTGGCCCTGTCTATATTTAAACCAGCAACGTGTGTTGAATCCTGCTCGTGCATAACATGTCTCTGATTTTTCCCTTCTGTTGTGCCTCTTCATCTTCCTTTTGTTTCCTCAACTGGGAGAAGGCTCTGTTTTAAGGGTTCACGTGATTACCTTAGACTCACTTAGATAATCCAGAATAATCTCCCTATTTTAACATCAATTGATTAGTAATCTTAATTATCTCTGTAATCTCTGTGGCTTGTAATGTAACGTGAATATATGACAAATGGTGAGGATCTTGGGGGCCAACATTCTGCCTCCCACACTTAGTTAGATATTGTTCAAAATGAAATATGGTGAGAAGTTTTGACCATCTGACATCATGCATGACATCACACTGAAATGCTGTATATTTTGTCATCTGTGTTCTCAACGTTAATTGTTTTAGCACTTTTGGCACTGGTAGGCACGTCAAAGGACACTGAGGTTTTCTCAGCATTTCCTATTTGACTAAAGTCCTAGTTTTTCCTAAATGAATTACATGTCACTGGATGTTAAGCAGTTTCCAATCAGCTGAAAATTTTTGGCAAATTGATATTCCACACCTTAGTAACAGTCCTGCATCATGCATCAGTTTAGTTATATGAGCCTCTTCTTGTTTTGAAATTTCTTTCATTTATTGTGAGAGCTTTGGCAATTTCTCCTGCCTTCAGTTGCATAATTTGACATGTGTTAGGTGACCCGTGTAGATGTAGTTCAGTAACAAAATATAGCAAACACTTCACTTTCTTGGGAGTGTCTTCCTTCATTGTTGCTTTGAAAGAACATACATAAATGGGACCAGTTTTCCAAAAACAAATATTTTCATCACTAATATCAGATTTACACTCCACTTCTTATTTCTATGTTTTTCTGCAAGAAAAATAACTTTTCATTTCAACGCCAGACCATACTGTAATCTCACTGGACACACGTATTAACCAGCATTTAAGTCCAATCTATGTAGTACCAACAACGTACAATGCACATTTGAAGAGACAACACAAACAGCCCTGACCAAGTTTGCACATGTACAGGCAATAGCTGTGTCACCAACTGCCACTAAGACATCATTGGTAAACAACGTACAATGCACATTTGAAGAGACAACACAAACAGCCCTGACCAAGTTTGCACATGTACAGGCAATAGCTGTGTCACCAACTGCCACTAAGACATCATTGGTAGTAAGATACCATCCTGACTTTCAACATGTTCAGTGTTAGAAAAAGTACCTTCAAATCATTGAGCAACTACTATGTGCCAGGCATTGTGCTCTTTCAGCAATTCTACTGAATTTTCCTAGGTAATCTACTTGCAATTAATAAATGTAATGGCTGAGAGGATTAGTGCCAGGGCCAGGCTAACTGGGTTTCAAATATTGCCTCTGTAACTTACTGTGTTACCTTGGACATATTTCTTAACTCTTATCTGTAATATAGGAAAAAGCAGGATAATTCATGTACAGTACTTAGCACATAGTAAAACTCAAAAATGGTATCATGTTGTTTCTGTTATTAACTGAGCTAAGAGCTGGATCCTTTTCTTCCCATATGCTCATGAAGCAAATACCTGTATCTTCCCAGATAGTGAAAAAGTATTCATTCTGGAAATAGAATCTCTTTTAGTTCTAATTCCTTATTGTTCTAAAATCTACCAGATTATCTCATCCTGCCTTGAGTGTACTGTTTCACTAAAGGACACTCATGATCAGGGAACTCAGAGAAAATACGGTGTTTAAAAAAGGAAACATGTCTTCATAAAAGGTTTAACATTCAGGCTACTCAACACTCTGTCCTCCACTTTATTTATTTATTTATTTTTGTGCATCCCTCTCCCTACATGTACTTGGATGTCTGTGGGTTAACATCTAATAAAAGCTTTAGGAATTAAAAGGTCTGTAAAAATGGGGTATACTCGGGGCTGTTTAGGGGCTAGGCAACAGACTATGACACCTGGGGGAGAAAGTGAGCCTTCTTCCCATTTCTGCACAAATTACCCAGCCTTCCCCACGTTCGTGAAGGTTACCAGTGCATCTAAGACACTGGGGTATCCAGGGAGCTGCGGCACAGCACTGGTGAGGAGTGCAGTTATGCCCATGGGAATTCTGGAGTGGGCAAGGAAGCCCACATCACAGGATGCTGCTCTGTCATGGCCAGAGGGAGAGGATTTATGGGTGGTCACTTGGAAGAAATGATGAGTCAGTAATAAATTAGATTTTTTTGGTTTGTTTTTTTGTTTTGTTTTGTTTTTTAAATCTTAGGCTGGGCATGGTGGCTCACACCAGCACTTTTGGGAGGCCAAAGCAGGAGGATCCCTTGAGGTCAGGAATTTGAGACCAGCTTGGGCAACACAGTGAGACCTCTGTCTCTACAAAATAATTTAAAAATTAGCCAGGTGTGGTGGCATGCACTTGTAGTCCTAGCTAATTGGGAGGTTGAGATGGGAGGATCGCTTAAGCCCAGGAGTTCAAGGATTACAGTGAACTATGATTGCACCACTGCACTCTTGCCTGGGCAACAGAGTAGGACCCTGTCTTTAAAAAAAGAAATCTTAGAAACTCCAGGAATATTTCAAGGATGGCTTTTACAAGGGACTAGGGTCCTTATGCTACACTACACAGGAGAAATGTTTAAGCAGCCAAATATATAAATTATAACTATTAATGTGACTCTGTTTATTTAAAGCCATAGTCTGGAGGCCTGGTAAAATCTGGTTATTTTTATATTATAGTCTTAACCCACTCCCACCACTGTTCATTGCCCTTGAGATCCTTGAGGACAGAGACTGCTAATAAAAAAAAAATTTCTGTAGCCCTATCACCTAGCAGAAGATTCAGCACAGAGTAAGTACTCAATACATGACTGTTAAAGGAAGGAATAACTGTCTCCAAGGAACAAATTTAGAATAAACAGATAGAAGTTATAGGAACATAATTCAACATAAAATGCTTTTCTAACTACTAGAACCCCTTATAAATGCAAGAAGTCTATCATGACATAGTGAGAATCTTGTCACTAGAGATGTTGCCAGTGATACCCTGGAAGAGGAGCACACCTCACGGAGGGAGATAGATCAAATCATTTCCAGCTCTTGAATTGGTTGGTACTTATTGCATGGAGACCAACAGGAGACTAGTTATGACAAAGCTGTAAAAGATACTAAGCAGAAGTGATGAGTCAGCACAACTGGTTTTTATTAAAAAATGGCTTCAAGGACTATCTATACAAATCAGCAAGCCTCAAACCAGAGTTCATCAGAATTGAAATAGTACCCTGAAACATTGTTACAAGGAGCCATAGAAATTGTCTTCTAAAAACTACACTATTATAACTCTGACTGATGTTCAGAGGACTGAAGTATCTAATAGACATCATCTATAGTGAAGATGTTAAATGATGAAAGGTTAAAGGAAAGATCAGGCTGTGAGATCAGGCTGTGATTTGTAGACTCATAGCCCATTTCAATGTCCCTTCCATGTCACTGGTGAAGTAAATTCTGGAGTCACTTGTCTTGGATCCTTTAACTTCCAATAAATGACTGAAGGAACTCAGATCTATACAAGGAAAATTACTGGACAATGATGGAAAGGTCTTCTGAGATAAATGAACATTCTATATTAATTTAAAAGCCATAAATAGAATGATGAATAGAACTATCTCATAATGTCAAAGTTCAAAGGCACTTTTCAAATTTCTCTTTAAAGAAAACTTGACCTTTCTTTCTTTCTTTTATTATCAGAAAGTTTGCCAAGGGCAGTCTAGGTCTTGGGTCATTTCATTTTGACATGGAAGTTCTCTCAGCATTAAAAATAATAAAAAAAAGAAGTCTTTAACTCTGAAGTGACCATAAGAACGTGTTCAGCAGTATAAAAAAATAACAATATTGAAGCATTAGGACTTCAAAGTTTGTGTTTTAATAACTCCATAAAACTTTCCCCCTCGTATATGAGAGATAGCTAAAGATATCAGCATGAACAGATATTTTTCTATTGTATTTCATATTGTTTTAAAACATTCAATTTACGAAAATTGCTGAGTATACCACTAGTAACTTTCTATGCTTAAATATCTTTGTTGGGTATAGATTAGCTGGCATTAAATATAGATGTGAACATAAATAAATTTTTATGAATATAAAATCTCTTACCAAAGAACTCTTTTTCCCAGTTCAATTTCCATTTTAAAGTATTATTTACAGACAGTAAAATTCACCCTTTTTGGGGTAGATTTCTGCAAGTTTTGACAAATACAGTTGTATAATCACCACTGCAAGCAAGACACAGAGTGTTTCCATCTCAACCCTCTACCCCTTTGAAGTCCACCCCTCTCTTCATCTCCTGCCCTTGGCAATTACTGATTTGCCTTCTCTTCCTATCATTTTGAAGTTTTAAGAATGTCCTGTAAATGGAGTTATATAGTGTGTAGCAAAGGCCTTTTTTAAACTTCGTGCCCTTGATAAAAACTAATTTCCTTTTTATTTTTATTTACTAGTTTCTATTTCCTGAATTTAAAGCAATAATAGATATAAAAATCACATTACTCTTGAGTATTACATCTTGAAATAGGTATTACCCAGAGGGCCTTTAGAACTTATAGACCTTTAGGACTTCACTTCCAAAGTACTGAATCAGAATCTCTCAGTGTGTGTCCTGAGATTTTAGTTTCTACTAAACTTTCTAAGCCTAATTCTGACTGACCCATTAGATTTAAGAAACATTAACCCGACACGTATTCACTAGATGAGATCAACAACCAGATTTTAAATGACGTGTAGCTATGGAATCAAAGTTCAGAAGTTGGGAAAGTCTTATCTAGGTGATCTTGTCCTTGGTGGCTACCACTTACTGGCTGCAAGGCCTCAAACAAGTTACTTAAACTTGATGAACCTTGGTTTTCTCTTTTATAATATGGGGAGAATGCCTACTTCAAAAGATTGTTTGGGGGATTAAATGCTTATAAATCATTTAGCGTACTACATGGAACACATAGCAGTCAAAGAATTCAGGTTGCTCATATTTTAGTATCAATATCATCATCATTGTCATCATCATCACACTGCCCTGAGTGCTTTATGATTCTTTCTCCATGTCTGCATTTTGGTTAATTTCACTATTTTTCAACCCTTCCTCTAGAGGTGACCACAGAGAATTTTTGTAGCAACACAGCTATTATCCAAGGCAGTAAAAAGCTAAGAGAAATTCACTGATTGCTTGCAATCATCGTTTCCACCCTGTTATAGCCTCAAAGATGCCAATGAGAACAAGAAGTGAATCACTGGAAACTCTCAGTCTTTTTTCCAAGGGGATGTTATTGGCCAAGTATGGACAAACAAGAGGGAGGAAGAGAAACAAAGAGCCAAAATAAAGCAGAAAATTCAGCTGTCTGTACAGCTAAGATATATCTAAAATTTTACTTGATTTATTAGAAGATTTAGTCAAATATGTGATGTGAAAAGAAACAAACTGAAACTGTTGGCTTAACGAAAACAGGTTTGCTCTAGTACTATTCCATGTTAACTTACCTAAATAACTTGGATTCAAAGTTCCGGAGTCAGCAGAATATCTTAAGATTTATATCAAAACATTACAAGGTGGCCGGGCACAGTGGCTTACACCTATGATGCCAGCACTTTGGAAGGTCAAGACGGGCGGATCACTTGAGGTCAGGAGTTCGAGACCAGCCTGGCCAACATGGTGAAACCCTGTCTCTACTAAAAGTACAAAAATTAGCCAGGTGTGGTGGCACACCCCGGTAATCCCAGCTACTCAGGAGGCTGAGGCAGGAGAATGGCTTGAAACCCGGAGGCAGAGGCTGCAGTAAGCCAAAATTGCGCCACTGCGCTCTAGCCTGGGCAACAGAGTGAGACTCCATCTTAAAAAACAAAACAAAACAACAACAACAAAATTTTACAAGGTTCAGGAAAAAGAGGACTAAAAGCTAAAGGCAACATTTTAATCCTATTACAAGTACTAAAATTTGGCCCTAAAAACTGATTGCAAGCTAGATGTATACATATTTATTTTTAAGCTATAGTTTTAATTTAAGGCCTGAAATACAGAAGAGTCATGTTATTTGGCTGTACTTGCTAATATAAAGAACTACTACTATCTTCTAAGAAATATGCAATGCTGCTAACACCAAGGACCAAAGAACATCAAAAGACACATGAACTCCATAAGCCCTACCTGTTCTCAGCATCAGCACTGCACTTCGGGGACAGCAATTCAAAGGATTTGGTAAATTTCACCACCTGTCGCATAGAGAGATAATAAATCCAGGTCAATTAAAGCTTTACTACAGTTTAAAATAATGTAATAAACATTTTCATCTTTATAATGATTTTAATAGTTGGCGATTAAAGAGAGATATTAAGTGGAGAAATCCCAAGAGAGAGTAGAAGAGGAGAATCCCATCCTACATTTTGTATCCTATTTCTTACAAAGCATACATTGTCGAAGTTTTAATACATTTCACTAAACATGTACATATTTTTACAATTATGTGTCCAATGAGCTATGGAGGTCAGGTAAAGGAAAATCTCATCTGAATGCTTAAAAAGAAAACTGTTCTTTTAACAACCCAACCAACAGCAATAGAGACCCAGGTAGGGACAGAACACCCCTCAAAGAAGATGCCCTCTGCCAACTCCAGGCTCCTGGAATTAGCTCATTATTAAGCTTGGCTCATCACTGTTCTCAGGTGAACTTTGTGGTGCCACCACCTAAAGGAAGAAGAGGAAGTCACCTTCTTCAACAATCATTCTTGTGTGGACACTGCCTTTCTCACCTCTCCAGTGAAATCAGCATACCAGTGCAAGAGTTGACCAAGACTTATGTTGAGGGGGAATTTATGGGAAAAGAAAATGTCAATGTAGTTTTTCTTCTTATTAGCTAATATTGAGTTTATACTGTAAACCAGGCCCTACAGCAGAAGCTTCTTTGAGTATTTGTTTAATATAAATCTAAAGTAAAGAATTTTATACTCAGTCTATAGATGAGGAAACTAACTCCTAATTTTTTAAGAGACCTACTCAGTTTCACACAATTAAATAAGGCAACTGGCATGAAAGGAAATCTCTGATGCTAGAGTGCTAGCTCTTTCAACACTACAAATGTTGAGTGAGAAAGGCACTATTTCTGGCCCTTGTAAGGGTAGACAGAAACTTTTCCTTCTACCCTCTGAAGGTTTGCTGAAATAAACTGACAATAGACAGATTAACAGGGGAACAAGCATACAAATGTACTAATGTGCAGAAGCACAGAAGCCATATAAAATATGAGACTCAATGGAGGGCCAGATGGCTGAAGCTTAAATAGCATCCCCTTTATAGGGGAGACGGATGGGGGATGTAGGCAATTTTGAGGGATAGAAAAAAATTTTCGGAGGAATTAAATGAGCCCAAAGAATAGACAATGACCAGGGACAAAATTTCTCTGAGCTCTGGAGGAGGTTTCAAGAAGGTAAGGGGTGGAACTTCACTGTGAAACAAAAGTTAACTCTTTTTTTTGGACAGGTTCTCACTCTGTCGCACAGGCTGGAGTGCAGTAGCCTGATCTCGGCTCACTGCAGCCTCCGCCTCCTGGGTTCAAGTAATTCTCCCACCTCCACCTCCCAGGTAGCTGAGATTACAGGGGTGTGCCATCACGCCCAGCTAATTTTTGCATTTTTAGTAGAGAGTGTTTCACCATGTTGGCCAGGCTAGTCTCGAACTCCTGACCTCAGATGATCTACCAGCCTTGGCCTCCCAAAGTGCTGGGATTATAGGTATGAGCCACCACATCTGGCCAAAGGTTATCTTATTATGCAGAGAAAGTCTCCCAGGTAATCTCTCAGAGTGCCCTCAGAAGAACAGATGGAAGGTCTGTCTGGGCATGGGGACATTCCTCAGTCTTCCTTCCTGTGATATGAGAATAATATTCTCTGATTAATAAAATTTCAGGGAGGGGACGGAAGAGAGTTCCATCTTGTACTTGTAAGGAGGAATAAGAAAGGTTAGAAAGTTCTTGGTTCTGAGGGGACTCAAGTTTATGGCCTTTTAATTTCCTTTAGATCAACGTGTTCAGTACGCCAAGGCACCATGCTTTGAAGTATCTTTTTCTGAGCCCCAATATCCTCTTTTGGCAAGGTATACCACATGATAGAAAAACAAGCCCCTGTAGAGAAAGGAGTCCATCTGAATGTCATAGAATGCTTCCAAGGTTGACATTTAGATTTGCCTTAGCCATATGCAGTCATGCTTCAAAGGCCTTTTAAATTAACCACTTACAAGGAATTGATGGGCACCTGAGAAAATGATTTGGAAACTAGGAATAGATTAAACATTAAAACAGCTTTATCAGTGAGGTAATGAACTCATGCTAGGCAAATGCAACATTAGGGAAAAAATAGAAAAGAAAAGAAAGGCTCATCACAAAGAAAATTGTGTGTGACTAGATGAATGTAGGGCAATGACAATAGCTCGACTGCAAGGAAATACCCTTGGCAACCATAGAACATATTTCATTTCATATTGTAATATGAATTAAGCCTCTGCAGAATCACTCATTGCAGCAAATTTTATTTTCCAAAGATGGTCACAACAATATCTCCTATCCCATATTCTTCTCTTCCATGTGACCCTGACACTTTCCTACCAAGTGGTAGGCTCTATGTCCCCTCTCCTTAAATCCGGTGGGCTTCTGAAAGCTTCACCAAATAAAGCATATGGAAGAGATGCTACATGCCTTCCAACGTTGTTGTAAAATGCAACACAGCTTCTGCCTTGTCTGATGAAATATGTGTACCTGGAGTCCTCGGTCACCATGCGAGAAGTGCAACTGCCCTGAGGCCACTATGCTAAAAGGGAGCCAAACCACACAGAGAGACCATTTTCCTGCAAATGAGGGATTTTGCACACATTATAAACAATCCTTTATGTATGTATCAATGCTTACAACATCCCAGAAGGTAGATATTATCCTCATTTTATTGATAGCAAATTAAGGCTTAGGGGGTTAAGTGGTTTGCTCGAAGCCATGCAAGCAGGAAATTGCAGAACCGAGATTTGAACCATGTTGTTCTGAGTCTACAGCTCCAGTGATCCCACTTTTCACTGCTTTAATAAGCAAGAGCAAGTGTTATTGTAGCAGCAAATTATTTGAACATGACTCCTTCAAAACCAGAATACTTAAACTCTACTTTTATTTACTAATTCTACAAATATTTATTGAGTACCTCCTATATGCCCAAATTTGAGTAAACACAGACTAAAAAGTAACTTGAAGTAAAACACTTGGCTTGGTATAAGATTAATCAAATTATCAATAAACTGTTAATTGTTTCTGCATTTGAAAATTGAGCAGGATATATTTTTTAATTCCTGATCTGACAGATGAGATTAAATTCTCCAATATTACTAAGAATGCTTCATTTGGCCTACTTCTTACTATTGATTAGAATAATTTACAACTTGGTAAAAGTAGATGTTAATTTCTGCAAATCTGACAGGAATGCAAATAAATTTTATCCAAGTAAAGATGCAAATGATCTCTGTGCAGGAGAAAAGAAAAGCTCAGTGGTTACAATTGTTTTATCCTGACTGGTAGTAACCATTTTAAAAAGCTCATCTAGCAATCTTATGCTGGCATTCTTTCAGTGCCTGTTTTAGAACCAACTCTGCCACCCTGTTGTTTCTCTTTTTAATGAGTTAAACAAATCTTTGATACACGCTTGCTTTAGATTTCTGCAAGAGTTAAGTTTTTAACTTTTTGAAAATTATCTTTCAATACAACAAATAGGTACTGTCTGTATGTGTCAAGCAGTGTAGTATACGCTGGAGTTACAAATGTGAAAGTAAAAGAAAATAAAATCTCTACAGTTATGGAGCTTGCTTTATAGTATGAAGCTTTGCCCTGGCTTTTCAAAACTAGCGCTCCCTAGAAAAAATAAGTGCACATCTGGTTTCAAATCTTAAGAAAACAGATGTGAGAAATGTCTAGAGAATGAAAGAAAATAAAGATCTTTTAAAAATATTTTTCCATCTGAGCAATAGCAACTGAGGGATATAAGAAATGGAATAGGAAATAATGGTGTTTTAAAACCATAGAACCTATAGATCTACAGAGAATGGATAACACATATAAATGTCTCTTAATGAAAACTCCTGAAACATAAAAGAAGTTGGAAAAACTACTAAAAGGAAAAAACACTTTTTTCTAAAATATTAGAACATTTTACTCCAACATAAATTACAGGCTGAAAAGAAAAACAGGGACAAAACTTGTCTTTGTTTTGTTTTCTAAATTCATTTTTAATGTGTAAGGGGAAAGTCAAGGACTATGTATCATTCAACTTCAGCATTCCATAGAATGCATTAGCTGTGTCCCCCAATAAACTGGCTTATGGTGCCATGATCAAAGTCAGACACTGTATTCGTGAACCACGACTGACCTTGTATGTAGGAAAGAATTGAACCCTCCCTAAAGAGAGGTCTGGCCTTTGTCTTTGACTCCTGAGAGGTAATGTCTAAACCCTTGGAATGTCCTGCCTGATTAATGTGCAAAGATTAACAATGTGATTTAGAATGGGGGCTTCAAGCCACACCAACAATATGATTTGGGTGAGAGCTTTGGGTCACATGGTATCAGTTGACCACTGGAGGAATGGAGTCAGAGGTCAGTCGCATGGGCAGCCAACCCCATTTTCGTGATCAAGACCCAATAAAGACTCTAGACATTAAGGCTCAGGCCCTGTTGGCAAAATTTCACGCATCTTATCACACATGATAGCCAGGAGACATTCACACTATCCATGACTCCATGAGCAGAGTCCACATGTGGAATTTTCCTAGACTCTGCCCCATGCTAATGTTAATCTGTATGATTTCCTGTAGTAAACTGTAATTGTGAGTGTAATAGCTTTCACTGAGTTCTTTGAACCCTTCTAGCAAATTATTGAAACTGAGCATGGTCTTGGGAACTCCAAAACTCATAACTGGTGTTAGGAGTGAGGGAAGTATTGTAGACTATGTTCCCTAACTTTACACTTATATGATAATTCTTAGGTTCTTGTGTCTTTACATGAAAAATGAAAATACTCATCTTCATTAGTGTCTATAGAAGAAAAATGAAAATACTAATGTTTACTGATCTTTGGTTAAATATTGATTATCCAGTGTGTATAAAATACTGGATAGTATAGGGAGATACCAAAGAAATAATAAATAAGGTCTCTAATCTTTTAAGACTTAACATTTGTGATGGTTAACTGGTATGTGTCAACCTGACTGGGCTAAGGGGTGTCCAGATAGCTGGCAAAACATTATTTCTGGGTGGTCTGTGAAGTGTTTCTGGAAGATATTAGCATTCGAATCAATAAATTGAGTAAACAAGACGGCCCTGGGCAATGTGGGTGGGCATCGTCCAACCCACTGAGGGCTCAGATAGAAAGGAAGAGGAAGGGCAAATGTGCTCTTTGTTTGAGCTAGGACATCTATTTTCTCCTGCCGTCAGACACTGGGACTCCTGATTGTCTGGTCTTTGAACTCAGACTGAATTACATCACTAGCTTTCCTGGTTCTCCAGCTTGCAGACAGTAGACTGTGGGACTTCTTAGCTTCCATAATTATGTGAGCCAATTCCTAGAATAAATCTCTTTATCTCAATCTATCTATCATCTATTATCTATCTATCTGTCTATCTATCTATCTATCTATGTCTCCTATTGGTTCTATTTCTCAGGGGAACCACAAATACTGCAATATTTTAAAGAAGAGAAATTTAAAGTCCAAGGTGAGTTGACCTCTGAAGGTAGGTTCACAGCCAAACTGACCCTGAGTCATCAGATTATTTGGCAAGGCAATATACATGCGGCATTAGTCCATGATGAGGGCAGCAAGATGAACAGTTGAGAAGTAACATAATTCTGGAGATGTAAACTCATCTGCCAGCCTCTCAGTCCTCAAAAGCAGGAGTGGGCAAAGGATGGCCCATAGGCCAAATCTGGCCTACCACCTGTTTTTATTAATAAAGTTTCATTGCAACGAAGCCATACTCATTAATTTAAGTAATGTCTGTGTCTGTTTTCTACTATAACAGTAGAGTGAACAGTTGCAATTGAGATCATACAGGCCATAAAGCCTAAAATATTTAGTAGACAGATCTTTATTTTTAAAAGTTTGCCAACTTATCTGGTGTAGAGCCATTTCCAGGCCAGATCAGTTATTTTCACTAAATTGTTAATGGCTAATGATAGGTTAATGTATTAATATTCCCATGTAATATAACTATATTCAGAAAGAGGATTCTTGGAGTCATAATCTTTTAATTTGAAACAGTACTGCAATGATAGAAATTTTAGGCACCAGGGTAAGTGGTAAGAGATATACTTGAGGATATATCGCCAGTTGGCAGAGGATAGTTCCACTCCAATTAAGCCTGTTGTCCAGGGACAATTATTAATAGTGCCCACTTTCATGCTCACAAGTGTCTTTGAATAGCAAATTCTAGGCAGGCAGGCCATTGGCTGCTCCTAAAAGCATCAGACAACTTATATTTTTAAAAAGAATTGAAAATATAATACATTCAAATAGAAAATTGTTTATAGTCAGATACCTGGGTTAAAAAATAAAACAGCAAAAACAGCTTAACTATTTGGATATAATTTAACGGGATATATAGAGTGACACTGCAGAAATTATGATCAATACCAAATAGGCAAAGGCACAAATAAAATAGAATAGAATTTATGCTTTATTCCTGTCTTGGATCAATTATATAATTCTTGGTTTTATTAATTTTAGAAGTTTACTATCTAAATCCAACTTTGATTTTATTATACATTTACTAAATGAACGGGGATTAAATAAATTAATACACACACACTAAGTAAAAAGGAGAATCTTATAAAGGAAATATCAGAAGTAGTTTCTAGATCAATGATACTAAACAACTGGTTTGAAGCTCCCTTTGCTGTTGATCAGCCCTGATTATTGCACCCTGGGGAAGGGAGTGTACCTGCCAAGTGAAGTAAACAAAACATCTCCCTGCTTGTTCTTTGGAAATGCTCCATGGACAGAGGCCTTTTTGATTTGGATATGTCAAGTGTTAGTTGGTCTGGCTTCTCTCTGTTCTTTTAATTTAAAAACAAGTTAAAAAAAATAAAAACTAGGCTCAAATAGATATTCCTGGCACCAAAATAAAAATTACTTACTAAGTAATCATGATTTTTGTTTTTTAATTTTCTGAATCTCTATTTTTCTATAAGAGGACTACTCAAAATGGCAAAAGAACGAATTAAATAGGCCAAGTGTGGTGGCTCACACCTGTAATGCCAGCACTTTGGGAAGTCGAGGCGGATAGATAACTGAGATCAGGAGCTCGAGACCAGCATGACCAACATGGTGAAACCCCATCTCTACTAAAAATACAAAAATTAGCCGTGCATGGTGGCACGCACCTGTAATCACAGGTACTCAGGAGGCTGAGGTAGGTGAATGGTTTGAATCTGGGAAGTGGAGGCTGCAGTGAGCTGAGATGGCACCACTGCACTCCAGCCTAAGTGACAGAGCAAGACTCTGTCTCAAAAAAAAAAGAAAGAAAGAAAGAAAGAAAGAAAGAAAGAAAGAAAGAAAGAAAGAAAGAAAGAAAAAAAAAAAAAAAAAGGAAAAGAAAAAGAATGAATTAAATAATCATCTCTTACTATGCTTCTTAATAAATCTCTCACTTATGCCAATTTACTCTAATCATTTATTCATGAAATCAGCGTTTATCAAATACTTACTGCACCAGGCACTGCTATAGGCTCTGGAAACACCAAGGGGCACAAATCATGTCCTCTCCTTGAGAAACTCACAACACATTACAGAGGAGGAAACAGTTTACAAATGTTTCGCCACAATGTATGTCCAAAATGCTGCCAGTGCGCAGAGGAAGGTGTTAAGGAAGTCTTCATGTGAACTGTGTGATGAGCAGGAATGCTCTAGGCTGACAAGTGGGGGAAGTTTCCCAGGCTGAGGGAATAAATCAATTCGTTTTGGGAGAAAATAGAGAACTCTGAGAGTTTAACTGAACATAACTCAAAAAAGGGGAAAGCTATAGAAGTGTGGGTAGGGTGAAAAGAACCCAATAAGGAATGGTGAGGCACCCAGGGACTAGCAACTTTGGAAAGCAGGTCTTGTGTAACCTCCTAGGTCTGAGGTTACACAAGAAGGAGGGAGGGAAGAAAGGAAGGGTGATTTTGAGATCCTGGAGGTAAGTTTGATATCCATGTGAAGAGAGGCCATGGAAGGATCTAGCCACTCCTAGAACTGGTAGAGAAGGAATAAGGAAAATAACTGCACCCAATGTCGTTCACTTCTCTGGCCCTTAAATCTTCTGCTCATACCTTCTATTTGTCAAACCCAACTGGCAGCCAGAGGACAAGAGAGCCCAAGTGGTGTGGTAAGTAAAGATCAGCCTTCAAGGGCACTGAGCTAAAGACAGAAAGACCAACCATAGATAGTTGGGGAGTGGAGGGGTTCCAGAGAATAGCCAGTAGAGTTGACAATACTGAACTTTACCTGAGCTCTGTGCTCCCCCAAAATAGTAATTATAGAGAAATCTCCCTAACACTGTTCCAGAATTGGCTATCCTCAACAGACCACCCTGCCCTAGCACATTTCAAAATAAGACGCTTCTCCATCCTTCCTCATGACTCCTGTAAGGCTCATGAATGATGTAGGTAACTCCCTTGTCTATATGCTTCTGTGAAACCCCAAGTACCTTTCTTTTTCTTTGAGATGTTTCCATTAATGAGCATTCTCCCTATTGCAATAGCCAGATGAAATGATCTTCATTGTCTGGTGCATTTTGTCTTTCACTGGGACCATTTACACAAAGATATGTATCTTTTGTGCTAATAGGCTAATATATGCATAGGCTGACCATGGGGAGGTGGGGCAGAGATGAAGAAAAGGATGGAGCAAGGCTGAGGACTGGAGAGGAGAACCACAAGTTAAGTTAGAAGCAGAAGTGATGGGCCTTGAATGTTGGGCAGTGTGAGCTTTATTATACAAGCAATAGACAATTACCAATGTTTTGAATCATATGAGAGGCCAGCGCATGTTTAAAAAGAAGCGGTAATTGATTGAAAAGAAGAGTGCCCTGTTTGCAACCAAGAAATGAGTCAGAGGAAAAACGTCCTAGTGAGAAATCAGTAAAGACAGAGTGAAGAAGGTGTTAGAAGGAGTGAGAAGGAAGGGCTAGAAATGATGTTTCAAGGTAGAAGCAACAGATCACAGACACAAGTAAATGTAGAATAGTGAGAATGACTAAGAAACTGTTCTAACTATACTATGGTTTTTAGCTTGAGTTACTTACTACATGGTGATGATTCTATTGGCTAAAATAGGAAATATCAGAGGTGGAGAAGATTTGGGATAGGATGTAATGGAGATAGCCAGTGGAGTTAGGGGTTCAGTAGTTGGAGATGTTATATATATATATATGCATATGTGTGTATATTTAACATATAAATGATTAATGATGTGAGTTGATTTACTATATACAGTTAATAAAATGAGTTAATATGTATGAACAATATGATACATTAATGATGTGTGTGTATATATATATATAGTAGTATATATGCAAATTTTTTCAGTTAATAGAATTGGCCCTCTTTATCCATGGGTTCTGCATCCACAACCAAATGCAAGTCGAAAATACAGCATGCAGGGCAATGTGAAACCTGCAGATACAGAGGGCTGACTTTTCTTATCTGTGGGTTCTGCAGGACTGACTGCTGGACTGGAGTGTGCATAGATTTTGGTATCCATGCACTGTCCTGGAACCAATACCCCACAGATACTGAGGGATGACTGTGTATATAACAATAATAGTTTGGGTTATCATCAGAGGAGTTTTTTTAATACTCTCCATTTTGCACACTAGAGAAACACTTGGAGCAAAAATGAAACTGAATTTAAGTGGGCTTATTTATAGGGAGAAGGAAAGTCAAAGAAGGAAAGGTAGGGAAATGGAAAGTAAGTGATATAGAAAGGAAAGGCTGAAGCAATTTTCACAATTCACTTGAGAAGGAGGGCATTGAATTGCAGACTGCCCCAGAACAATCGGAGGATGCTCACCCCATCTCTTCCCCTTGAGTATAGGATTCAGGAAGACCATCTAGTTCACTGGCTTAATTGTATGTATATTTACGAAAGGACCAAAGAGCTAAGGAGGATATAAGAAAACAAGTATGCCTAGCTAGTTTATGCTTCACAGTTTTGTAAAGAAACTCCAGACACTAACCAGGTATTTATAAGCTTAGTTAGAAAGTACTTCGTAGAGTTCTGAACAATGAAATAGCTGCCAGCCATCAGGATGATCCATGAGAAGAGAACACTTGCAAAAACTAGGACTTGAGACAGTGCCTTAGGACATAAGATTAAAATGTCTACATTCACTTTCCTTGACTACACACAAAAAGAAATAGAAATAATAGTAAATGCCTGAGCTGGAAAGAACTAAGAGAAGTCATAGGAATTGCTTAGACAGGTTCATAGGATGGAATAACAGTAAGCTGGAAATATTCAGTTCAAGGAGTTAAATAGTTCCTAATGTTAACAGCAGCAGCCAGCTATGGAGCAATCTTTCTTTCTTCCCAGTCTAATGGAAAATGCCATTGACAAAGTCACTTAAAATCAATGGACTTAAACACTTAAAAGAAGCAAAAGGGAGCAAAATATTAATTTTGTCAGGAGAAAGGGCTAGAATGGCATTTCTCACTTCTATTTTTGGCATCCATTCAGTAAACTGAACAGTTTATATCCTAGTGCCCAGCTTAAGACCATGAATGCAGTTTCTAAACACAGAGTTAATATCTTGGTGAATCAAGGCTTCTACAACCAGAATTAATTTTTTTCTCCCTGATTCCCTTCAAATATAGAGGCCATAAAACATAAATTTGCAATAAGCAGTTTTTTTTTTGAGTATTAGAATCACAAAATACAAATAGAACTTTTGTTTTCAGGAATTATCCTAATAAAATAGAAATAAAACTTATTTTTGGAGGGAGAAACTTTTATTTTCCTGAAATGATATTGTTTTTGTTTTCTAACTATAAAAGTATATAGAATGTCAGTAGAGATGGTGCTATAAGTTCATGCTTTTACACATCTGATCTCTTCCAAAAGCAGAGCAAAGACTGATAAAACACAGAGGAAATCAGAAAGATATTTAGAGATTGAAAGGAAGAGAGAAGAAAAGGAGAGGGGTAGGGAGGAGAAAGGAAAGGAGGAAAAAGATCTCTAAAGTCACAAGCCTGAAGACATGTAGGCCTGCTGAGCTCCAAGTCCAGAAACAGGCTGGCAACGATCGTCGGAATTTCAGTTCCTGCTGGGGCGTGGGGAACAGGTGACCCAGCTTCACCCCAAGCAACTGAACCAAGCTGCCTCTAGCTTGGTGTAATATTACTACATAGCAGGAAATCTGAGCCACCAGAATAGGTCCTGGTTCTTGATTGGGGTCAGGGAGCTGGGCAAATTATTAGACAGGTAGGAAAGAGGGAAAGAGAGAAAGAAAGAAAGCAATGGCACGAGCAAACAAACAAAAACACTCTCCCATCAAAATCAGCTGCAATCCCCAATTCAAAAACATTAGTAATTAATACTAACAACTAAATCAACAACCTACATAATTGGACAAAAAATATTGAGGAATCTGTTAAGCTAAAAATCTGAACACACCTGTCATCAGGGATTGATAGATGAAGAATAGAAAAGTATTAAGAATATAGATGACTTGGACGACATTTCATTCTTGATTAACGGGGTCTTAGGAAACATCAGCTGGATAAGCCCTTCAAAAAAAAAAAAGATTTTCCTCAGCTGGGTGTGGTGGCTCATGCCTGTAATCCCAACACTTTGGGAGGCCAAAGTGGAAGTATTGCTTGAGCACAGTGGTTCAAGACCAGCTTGGGCAACTAGTGGAACCTCATTTCTACAAAAATTAGCTGGATGTGATGGTGTGCACCTGAACTCCTAGCTACTTGAGAGGCTGAGGTGGGAGGATCACTTGAGCCTGGGAGGTCAAGGCTGCAGTGAGCTGTGATGGTGCCACTGCACTCTAGGTGACAGAGTGAAACCCTGTCTCAAACAAACAAACAAACAAACAAGCAAACAAACAAAAAGGACTTTGCTCCCTGAGAGAAAAGAGAGGGATGTGAAAAGAAGTTTCTCTTTCTTCTGAACACAGTTATGTGCAGATGTGCTGCCTGGTGCACTATAAAGGGAAAAGCCAGCTGGTGATGGCCAACCACTGAGACAAGCAGAGGGCAGTGGACAGAGACTGGGTCCCTGATCACATCATCTGGCTGCTGCGCCATCCCCAGAACCACCTCCTGGAGACTTCTAGTCATGTAAGTTAATAAATGCTCTCAGTGTGAAAGACACTTGCCCATGAATATTCTGTTACTTGCAGACGTCACCCAAATTGATCTATAAATTAGATCAATTTCAATCAAAATCTATACAGAGTTTTCATGGAACTTGCTAAGCTGCTATTAAAATTTTATAGAAGAATGACAGGTCAAGAATAAGCAAGCCAGTTTTAAAGGGGAACAGCACTGAGGACTTGGCCTATCAGATATCAAAATGCATTACAAAATTACAGAAATTCAGACAGATATTGGTGCAGAAATAAACAAATAGACAAGCAGGACAAAATTGTGAGCTCAGAAACAGACCCAGGTGTACATGGAAATGCTATAATTTTGAAGTGCCATTACAAAGTGGAGGCAAAACAGTTCTAAGACAATTGGTTATACACATACCACTTTATACTCCACACAAAAACATAAATTCTAGATGGATAAAAAAGACCATGCATACCAAATGAATATAAAAAGATATACAATAATGCCATTATAACTAAAGGTAGATAAAGATTTTTATAACAAAACCTTTAAAGCACAAATCAAAAAGGGAGGTTAATAAATTTGACACATTAAAATTAAAATATTCCATAAAACCAAAGATACCTGTTGAGAGAGGCAATCCACAAAACCAAGCCATGCAGGTCAGGACTGCAAGACCTTAGTTCAGTTCTCAGGATTGTATTTGCAGTGAGCAAACCTGAGAGATGAAATAACATCTTTCCCCAAACACCAGGCTTGATACCACTCAATAGAAAAGGGATATATTTCCCAAGCACAGTGTTGTAATGTGACCTTTTCTGTAATATGACCCAGTACATGTGCAGGCCCACACCCACCTGTTGCACCTGCGGAACTTGGAGAACATGGGGAACCAGCACTATTGTTACAGTTTACAATACAAGGTTTACATTTGTATCTACAAGTATATGCTACATTGTTTTTTAGGTTTACTTCGATATTTAAATATGTTCAATACTCAATACCCATCTTATCCCAACTTCCCCACTCATCACTTGCTTGGCTAGATTTCAAACTGTCATATTTTTCAGGAAGGGCTTCTTAGAACAACATTTGCTGTGCTCTTCTTTGCATATTTGAAAATATCTCTCCGCAGCTTGTGTACTTGTCTATGAGTTTGGCTTTAAATTTTGGAGTTAAAATTAGAGGGTCACATTTTCTTTCCCTGAGGACTTTGTAGGTATTGCCCATTGTCCTCTAGCACAGGAGACTGCGACTAGAAAGTCTAACATCAGAATGAATTTTCCTGCAATAGGTGCTTTGATTTTTGTGTGTGTAAATGCCCATATGCTTTTTCCAATAACTTTGAAGTCTATTAACACCAAATGTGTTTCAGTGATAAGCAGTCGGTATCAATTTTGCCTGAAATGGTGTGTTCCTTCAGTCTGTAAATCCAAGATTGCCTTTATTTCAGTAAAATGTCCTAGTGTTATAATTTTGAATTTTTTTTCCTGTTCCATTTGCCATGTTCTCTTTAGAGTTGCCAATTATCCTTAGTTTGGACCTCTGTTATTCTGATTCCATTTTTATCATTCTCCTTTTTTAATGCTTTATTATTTTCCATTTTATTTTCAATTTTGTGTCCCTAAAAGTATTTTAGAAGTTTTATTTCTTCTTGTCTTTAATGTAGTATTCCTTTCTGTGCAGCTACATATTTTTCTTCTACTTTTTTCCAAGCTCTACCAACCCAATTTCTTATCTTTTATACTGCTTATCATTTATTCCTTAAGCTTTTGTATCTCTTTCTTGAACAACTTTATTTTTCCCGAGACATCTTATTAAATTTTATTTCGTTTCATGGAAAACTTTAAGCGTTTTTCTGGTGTGTGCTTTTCACTTGGCTTTTGTTTTCACATCCCTTCCTACTTTTTTTCTTATAGTATCTTTGCATAAGCCCCATGCTGGTGGCTCTTTGTTGCGTGTTAATGTTTAAATGAATAATGGACAGGGAGAGTGAAGTCAGGGGAATGATTTAGGGCGGCTGCATTTGAATTTCAGTCTATTATCTTTGAGTGTTTTCTCACCAACACTCTGCTCTGAGCAGCCATTTCAGTTTCTACCTGGTGAGGAGTCTCCTATGCTTAGTGTGAAGTCCAATATGACATAGGTATTTTTGTGTAATGAATTAGCCTTTTAATCTAATCTCTTCAGCTGGCCAAGATAAGCAGCTGCAGGGTGACTTGCCACTCACGTTCCCATTTATCCTGATACATCAGTAGCCTTGTTTCCAGGATGACTTGTCTGCAACTTTTTTTGTTCCACTCACCCTTGCCACCCCTTCTGCTAATCTATGGCAGCAAGCAGGACTCAAGAAGCATCCCTGAGCCTGCGCAGGCATCTGCTCTTACAGTTTCCAGCAAGTATACGTGACTTATTTTGGTGAACATCGTGCTCTGCCCAAGATGGCTGAAGGCAAGTAACCTCACTCAGCCTTTTCTTAAATACTTCATCTTATCTAATTGCTACTGAATTAAGCAGTCCTCCCAACCTTATATGAAGTGGAAGTGGAGTGATGACTTGTGGCATGGGGTTACGAGTACTTCTTTTGTGGATTATGGAGTTTGCATGTCTTGTCCTGGTGTTCAGATTGGTCTTTAATTGCTAAAAGAAAAGATAAATCCATTTAGCAAATCCTCTCTCCTGGCACCCTGACTTTTAAGTTTGTTCTCTTGCTAAGAGGTTGACTACCTGCCCTTTCCTTCCATGAGATGATAAACTCATGACTCTTCCTGGAAGAGAAGGTACAAGAAAACATGACTCAAAAGGAGAAAATTTAAAGCTCCATCAATTTAATGGTTGTGAAAATGTAATCTCATTTATACACCCATGTTTTGATAAAAACAGCTTTTTATATATGTTGTTTCTCCCCTTTATTATTCACCTAAAATTATATCAAAGACATTGTTTCTATGAATATAGACATATATCATTTTAAAACACTACATAGAATTTCATCATATAAACATATTGATATTTGAATTATTTACATTTTCACTACTATAAGAATGCAATAAGTATTCTTATATACTCGGTTTGGTCTCATCTCCATCCATTTCATTATTCTAAATTTTAAGAGGAGGAGTTGCTGGGTGCAAAGCCTATCCCTTTTTCAAATTAAAATATATTTTCAGCTATTCAGGAGGCTGGGGCAGGAGAATTGCTTGAACCCGGGAGGCAGAGGTTGCAGTGAGCCGAGATCACGCCACTGCACTCCAGCCTGGGCCTCCAGCCTGGGTGACAGAGCAAGACTCCATCTCCAAATATATTTTACCAAACTGATGTCCATAAAAGTTATCCCAACTTAAGTTCCCACTATCAGTAATGAGAAAGTCAATTTTCTAATTCCCATACTCATACTGGTTATTACAATTATTTTCAAGCTTTAGCAATCTGATGGCTGAAAAAAATCATAGAGCTGTTTGAAAGTGCTTATTCTCATCAGAATTGAATGATTGTTCTAACGAGCCTTTACCCACCAAATGAATAAAACATATTAACCAGTATTTTTGCATTTGATTTTTTAACATTAAATCTTTGATTCATCTGAAGTTTACATTGGCATTACAGAAATAAGGCAAAAAGCTGGGTACTCATTTTTCAATGTTTTAAGAGGGCAAAGGATTATCTAGAACAGCGGTCTGTAAACCCTTGTCTGCTACTCAAATCTAATCTACCTGTTTTTGTCAATAAAGTTTTATTGCAACACAGCCATGCTCATTCTTTATACATATTGTCTAAGACTGCTTTTGTGTTATAATGGGCAAAGTTAGGTAGCTACAATAGAGACTGTGTGACTTGCAAACCCTGAAATATTTACTATGTGGGCATTTACAGAAAACATTGCCAATTTCTGGTCTAAGAAATGTACTTAGTTCCTTCCTTTCATTAGTTAATACAGATAAAAGACTCCAGATTTAGTGAAATTACATGCTAACTTGTACCTTTCTCTGGTAGAGATACAAGTCATTCTCTCCAGTAGAAAAAGATAATCTTGAAGGTTGTAGTTTATGGCTTAGTTTTGTCTTTAACCAGTGTTGTTTTTAATTTTGAAATTATATCTTAACATTGCCCATAAATACCTAACTTCTAAAGTACTCTTTGGACTGATTTTAACATCATATTGGCTGTCTCATACATTAATGAGTTTAAAAAATCTTCAACTTGCATTTATTTTATATTTATATGCATCATAATTTTGCCTTTTATAAAAATTATGTTTTTATAAGTATGAACTAGAAATCCAGCTTCTTACGGTTCTTTTTTCCCCAAATTGCCAGCCATTTGCTTCCAAAACATTTATAGAATAATACATCATTCTCCCCATCTATCTAATTGTTACATATGTGGATTGAATACAAGATAACTAATTATAGAATATAATTTGCATATTGATTATAGATTTAAAAGTTCACAGATACAGCTATACAAAAAAAACCATATTCTTTTTCTATAATTCAACTAAATTTATCTGCTTGACCCCAAGTTTGCTTATTAACAGAATACAAAAGAGATTACTCCAGTTAAACTCAGCCACTTCAGGTTTTCTCAGTCATTTTAGATTTAAACTCATTTAATACTGAAATTTTCACCAAGGTGACATGCACCTTTCCGGGTGCTTGGAAGAGACACGGCAGGTCTGCAGTCACCCGCTCAACCAGATTGGCCTCTGTTCTGAGATAAGAAGGCCTTGCTGGCCTTCTGCAGAGTCATTCCTTACACTGGATATGCATAAATATCCACAGCCCCTCCAGGACCAGGTCACAACCCTGTCCCTTCCTCATCCTGACAGGTAGGCTTCTTCAGGCCCCAGCCCTCCCTCTGTTAACGTCTGCCAGGAAATGGGGAAAGCTGCATTTGCCTCTCATGCTCCTTTGAGACTCTAGAAAAGCTGTCAGGCTCTCACTGCCTCTTAACGCCTCTGACGTTGTCACCTATTTTTCCTGCTATGGTGTCTAGGGGAAGTTTCAACTCCTCCCACCCGCTCTCCAACGCCCACCACCATCACTATATGGAGAATCGAGTCTGGGAGCAAGGTTAGGAAGACTGATGACCTCACAATTATTATTCTTCTCTCCGATTCTCCTCCCTTAGTCCAGGCAATCCAAGAATGGGATAGTCTAGGGCTTCATTTATTCTCTTTCCATTCTACTGTTTTATTCATAATTTTATGATCTGATTCATTCAAGCCTTTAGGAAAAAGTTTTGGTTTTCCAGAATAACCCTGCTACAAATTTTATATTATTTATTTATTCATTTATTTATTGACTGATTGATTTTCAGAGGTGGTGTTTCACTATTTTGCCCAAGCTGTCCTTGAACTCCTGGGCTCAAGCAATCCTCCTGCCTCAGCCTCGTGAGTAGCTGGGACTGTAGGTGCATGCTACTGTGGAAAGCCCTGCTATAAATTTTAAAAGCCCATTTTGGAACTTAAAAGTCCATTTAACTGTTCCTGTATTCTCAGTAATTCCTCCCCTGAAGTAACATACCGCATTCTTACTGTCAAGTTGGGGAGGGGTGTGGACAGGGGACTTCCCTTAACCCCTTGATATCAATCTTTTTTTCCTGAAATTTTTGTCTTACATTATGTAGATAATTATTGGTTATAACACATCTAAAAATGAAACTAGCACTTTGCATAAGGAAAAGCTCTTTCATGTTTATCATAAATACCAGGGGCATCAGAGTTGATGAAGACTAAGAAGTGTCCTGCTAGTGATAGGTTCATTGATAATAATAAGGAAAGAAAGGTCATAAATAATATGGAAAAGGTGTAATTGAACTGTGGATTTGCTTGGTAATATTGAGATCTTATATGGATTCCTTGATTATTATAAAAATATACCTATTATTGAAATACTTCCAGTAAAAATAACTTTGTCAAGTTTGAAAATCTTCTAATACAGTAGATTAGAAGGGTGGTCATTCTTGCTAATCATCTAACTTGGACTCATTTTTATGATGTGGTCTAACTCTTTGGCAAATGACCAAAAAAGTACAGATGATGGAAGTTGACATTGAATGTGGGGGCAGAGATAAACATTCTCCTGTTTATCCTAGCTTCTTCTCCTGAACATGGAGTGACTGTTTCTCGTCTCCTTTCTATAATTTCTACTGTACAACTTGGGTGGTGCACAGAACTGTGTCACCTACAAGCCTAAAGTTTTGAGAAGCCTTTGGTGAGAAGTGTATTAAAGGAATGCCTAGCATTGGTAGGTTTTCTGCTGGGGAAGCCACATAAATAGATACCTTTACCCCAAACTTCTCCCACCACCTCCACAGGCAGCAGACTTGCCAACAAGTCTTTACAGCTTCTGGAAAAATACTGAGCAGATTAATTTTTTTTTTTCACCTGGTTCACTTTTACCTTCAGAGTTCATCCCTATGGTGTTAGAGGAGCTCATTCTCACTATAAACTAAAAATAAAATCCTACTCCAACTGAACAGACCCCCTCTTGGCCAAGGGGACCCAAGAAAAACCTTAAAAACTGAATTTCTGGCCATAAATGGAAGGAAAGTCAAATAGCCTTCTCATTATTTGCCCTCCGTTTTGGAGTTCATACACAGCTGAGCAGCATTAATGTTCAAATAGAGATCATAAGACTCATGAAACAGACTCATTCTGGCAATAAGATACCAAATTATAAACAAGACCTAACACATGTAAGGCAAGGAAGGGTTAAGTCATTCCTGCAAGCTACCAATCTTGCTACATAGCATCCTTATCTTAATTTAAAACATTCCTTTCTGCTGACTCTAAGTTTTAGACAGAGCCTTACTCCTTTAATCAATTGCAAATTAAAGAATCTCTGAACCTACCTATAACCTATAAGTCCCTGCTTCAAGATATCCTGCCCTTTCGGGCCAAACCAATATATGCCTTCCATGTATTGATGTATGTCTTTGCCTGTAACTCCTGCCTCCAAAAAATGTATAAAACCAAACTGCAATCCAACTACCTTGGGACCACTTACTCAAGGCTTCTTCTGTTTGTATTTCCCCTGAGCCACAGTCACTCATATTGGCTCAGAATAAGCCTCTTTACCTATATAACAAACCTGCACATGTATACCTGAACCTAAAATAAAAGTTAAAAAAAAAAAAGGAGTGAGTTTCATATTTCAAGAGATGCTTTTTTGGAGGTGCTTTGAGGGACTTGATGACCGAGGAAACTTTCAATAATAAGTCTGTAAAATACACAAGGTAATAGAAACAACTATCCATTTAAAAAATGCTATTCTGGGCTGGGCGCCATGGCTCACACCTGTAATACCAGCACTTTGGGAGGCCGAGGCGAGTGGATCAACTGAGGTCGGGAGTTTAAGACCAGCCTGGCCAACATGGTGAAACCCCAAAAATTAGCTGGGCATGGTGGTGGACACCTGTTATCCCAGTAACTCGGGAGGGTAAGGCAGGAGAATCACTTGAACCCAGGAGATGGAGGTTTCAGCGAGCTGAGATTGCGCCATTGCACTCCAGCCTGGGGGACGGGGTGAGATTCCATCTCAAAAAAAAAAAAAAAAAAAAAAAAAAAAAAACTATCCTGCCTTTAAAAAGAAAATTTTGTAATTTCAAACAACATGAATTAGCTTGAAGGATGTTAAGTGAAATAAGTCAGGTACAGAAAGACAAATACTGGATGATCTCACTTAATTCTAGAATTTAAAAAGTTGAACTCATAGAAGCAAAAAGTAGAACGGTAGTTGCCAGCGGCTAAAAGTAAAAGTGAGTGGAGAGTTGCTGGTCACAGTGTACAAGTTTCATTAGACAGAAGGAATATGTTTTTGAGCTCTATTGCACAGCATGGTGACTATAATTAGTAACAATGTATATTTCAGAATTGCTAAGAGTGATAATCAAATGTCCTCCCCACAAAAAATAAGTATGTGAGGGGATGCATATATTAATTAATCATCCCACAATATATACATGTATCAAAACATCACACTGTATACCATAAATACATAAAATTATTATTTATCAATTAAAATTTAGAACATTAGAATTTAAAAAATCAGAAAACCAAAACAAAACAAAAATAAAATATTTTACAGAGTTTGGTTTTTCCATCAATATCACTTTGGAGGCGGATGGGTAAGAAAAGAGAAGATATAATGAGGAGTGTTCCAGAATTTTCTGCCCCAACATTAGTCTTAGAGTGTTCAGCAGTGATAGCAAAGAGGCTTTTTGAACTTTCAGTAGAATACCAGCCAGCGCTGTTATTGTTTGTACCATCCACCATATCTAGATGGTGTTTTTTGACCACTCCTCTCCCTACTTTATACCATGAAGATTTGCTATTTCTACTGTTCCCACCAGCTCTGCCCCTACATTCAATATCAACTTCTGTCATCTATACTTTTTTGGTCATTTGCGGAAGAGTTAGACCACACCATAAAAACAAGTCCAAGTTAGAATATTAGCAAGAATGACCACCCTTTGATGGTTTAAGTTGCTTTCATATCTGTTTACAAGTGAGCTAGCAAACAATGAGTTTGCCTGTGTCCAGATTCCAGCCTACCTACCCCTGACCCTCACCCCCAGCCACTTGCTCCCACAGGGACCTTGGCGTGGTTCAGGTTATCCTGGAAGCCAAAGCCCCAACAGTTGCCCTTCCTGCCTTTGTTTAATGGGGGCTTCTCTGTGGCCCTGAAACCTGCCAGGTACTAATGAGCACCCCCACCGCTTCCCATTCTTTAAGGGGCTTTAGAGTCAGGCAGTGGAGGTGACTGGCAAGTCACGCAACTCTCTGAGCCTTATTTCCTCATCTATAAAATTATTATAGGGTGATAATAACACCTACCTTATAAAATGAGGATTAAATGAATGCAAATGTTTCATAAAGTTTCTGGAAGCACTCCATAAGTATGGGCTGTTGGAGTGTGTGTGTGTGCATGTTCTCCCAAGGTTCAGCTGAGATTTATACAGTCACAGGATACTTTCCAGGCTATTGTTTGTGTAAACCACACTGACTGAAACAGAAATAACCCCAGTCTCTGCTAAAATCTGGGGAAACACTCTGAAACATTTTAGACCTATATAGATTTTAAAAGAAACTCATTATTGTGAGTCTTACAATACTTATTATTAAATCTCCAAAATTTACCCTAAGGTTCTTACTCTTTGAGGAAAATAAACCTAAAGGCAAAGGGAATAATCTTTTGTAAGTCAAGTGTGGCAAAATAACATTCTGTCAGGTATTAAAGCAACTCTTAATTGCTAGACAATTCCTGATCTTTGAAGCAAGTTCTCAGCAAAGATATTAAATTGTTGCCAAGGGTTTAGACATTTAGCTTTCAAGAATTTAGATTGATGATGATTATTATTTCAATATTGTTGCTTATCTACCCAGCAGATTTCCCCCGGAAAGCTAAAGGGCTTAATAAAACCAGAAAGCTGGCCACAAATTGCCACGGTGAGGCAGCCCTAAGGCCCTGAATGAGATACTTCCTTCTGGAGTGGCAGGAACCCCGGCAGGGAAGTGAACAGCGGCCCTCTTCACCTGGTAAGGCTACTCTGTGCCAGAATTCACAGGTTCACAGCAGCTGTGAAAGAACCTGGAAGCCTCCACAGGACAAACCTGCTGCAGGGAACAGCCCAGCAATGACTGGCCATTCCATTCTGCTTGAGTCCAGTTTGTCTGGGTTCCAAGAACTAAGGGTACTGAATCTCCACTCATTTGTTTGCTTCCTTCTTGCCTTACAAAGGCCATGGAGCATTGTCTGAACTGAAATCCACCCCCAGAAATGCTGAAGGCATTACCCTTCATAGGTAAATAAAATGTGAGACAGACAGTTGAGTTTATTTTCTAATGGAGCTGTGTGAGGTTGGGCAAATCACTGAACCCCTTAGTTCTTTCATCTGCAATTACAAAGGCCTGGGACAGATCTGTAAAGTCCCTGTTAAGTTAAAGTCTATGTTTCTAAGTTGACTGAAAAATGAGAATGAAATACACATAAAATAAAAAACTCTTGTTTTATGAAAAGTTGCCTCATGGTTGAAGAGTCAGGAAGAGAGTGATTCAAGTCAATTTCACAAGTTTAAATACAAATAAACTCAACTTTATTCCATTCACAGTCTTCAACTTTAAAAGATAAAAGATAACTTACTGGTGATTCGATGTCCTCTAGGAGTAAAACAGAACAGCGTTCACATTTCAGCAGAGTTTGGGCCCGATGCATTATTTTCTTGACAATTTTCTCCAGGTCAGTTTGTTCTTCAAAGAGGTCATTAACGACCTCTAGCAAAGCCTAGAAAAGATGAAATAGATGTATTTAGGTGGACGTGAAACTGAAAAAAAGATTTTTTTTTTCTTAAAATTTAATTTAGTCTTTGCTTTAATAAAATACAATAAATCTTTTTGTGTAGCTAATTTTAAAAACTTTTATGATTGTTTTGACATATTTTTATCACTCAATTTTAGAATACATGCTTAAACTGCAAAATACAACTTGAGAATAGAGATAGTTCTTATAACAGATGTGAAAATAAGTAACTCAAAACCTAAGCTATTGGAACTCTAGATTATTTTGAGTCTTAAAAGATGATGATTATAGGGGTCACTTGAGAGGCAGGTGTAACCAAGGCAACTATAACCCCTGTTTCTCTGACTATAGATTAGCCTTCTTCCTTACCAACATTGTTTTGTAAAATGTTGAAAATTACTAAAGAGCACCAGAGAAGACCCCTTCCCTCTTCACTGCTGATCTTCATTACAGATTAACTTCCGTCTTCTCCTGTCACACAAGGACTCCATGGCCATCACATTGCCTTAAGATGGAATGCTAAATATATTCTTTTAAATTGGAAAGAAAATGAAAACCAGCTATAAAGAAAACAAGTTGTATAGAAAAGAAAACAAACTGTAACTAATTATATTGTTATAACTCAAATACCAGCCTTGTATAGAAAATGCTGAAATCCTATTAAATTTCTTTGCTTTGTGCCTGTAGAAGCAAGAGTCTAACTTTCACCTTTTACCCCATTTCTCTGGAGTCTGCATCTCCTGGATTGGCCATTCCCAGCTTGTCACTTTAATAAACTCTTTAAAACTAAATTCTGATTATTAATATTTCAGTTTGACACAGGGATCATATAACCATTAGCTATAGGCATTTCTCCTCTCCTATAGTAATTTTTCTGCAATGCAACTAGGTACAAACCCAATATTTTGGCTGGGCGCAGTGGCTCATGCCTGTAATCCCAGCACTTTGGGAGGCTGAGGCAGGTGGATCACCTGGTCAGGAGTTTGAGATCAGCCTGGCTAATATGGTGAAACCCCGTCTCTACTAAAAATACAAAAAAATTAGCCAGGCATGGTGGCATGTGCCTATGGTCCCAGCTACTCTGGAGGCCAAGGCAGGAGAATTGCTTGAACCCAGGGAGCAGAGGTTGCAGTGAGCCGAGATCGCATCACTGCACTCCAGTCTGGATAATAGAGTGAGACCCTTTCTCAAAAACAAACAAACAAACAAAAAACAAAAACAAAAAACAATATTTTATACATAATGAATACCTCCAAAGCACGTTGATTTCTGAAAATTACAAAGCAGCTCTTCCTCACTATCAGGAAGAAACAGATTCTTGGTCAAACTTCAGACATTTTCACTAATACACATCCCTTATATAACTCTGAAAGAATTAGAGAGGTGAATGATAATTAAGGGTCAGATTCTTAAATATATATATAATATGTAATTTACATTTAGTCTTTGCTAAATATAAATATATAAATTACATATATAATATAAATATATATAATATATACATATCCTTCATATATAAAATATATATACCCTCCATATATAAAAATAAATATATATGTACACACATACATATATACCCTCCTTAATTCCTCTACACAAGAGGACATACCGCTTTATCCCAAACTGTCCAGGAGAACATTTAGATATTTATATATCAGGAAAGAAACACATTAATTTTTTTTAAACAGCAGAATGAAAATCACATGACTTAGAAAAAAATCTGAAGCTCTAACTTGAAAACTGTGTACTTATCTAAAAATTAAATTGCAGTAACCCGTGATTTTCTCCAGCTAAGAAATTAGCTGCAATTTTTTTTTTTTTTTTTTTGCATTGAAATAATGTTTGTTTGCTCAGGCCAGGCATACATTTGTGAAAAATAAAAAATAAAAATAAATAATATTTGCTTGGAATTTTTGATGGCATGGATGTTTCCAGAGATTTAAGAATAGTAGGTTATGTACACGTGGTAGATATTATGCTTCTCTCAGAAAGCAATCAGAAAATTACACAGACAGTGAATTCCCAGACAGCACTTGATTCAATAGAATGTAGAAAGAGGTGCAATCTCAAGTCTAATCTCTCACAAAAGGATTTCATGAATTGTCAAATTCACATCTATTCATCATGGTGCTAATCATCATCTCAGGGACATGACTAATTTTCAACTTCAATAATGAATTTGATTTGTCCTGAAACCATTGAAACATGAAAATTTCTTCTCTGAATCTATTCAGGTAAAAAAGCATTTGAGTAGCTGGGCATGGTGGCTCATGCCAATAATCCCAGCACTTTGGGAGGCCAAGGCAGGTAGATCACATGAGGCCAGGAGTTCTAGAGCAGCCTGGGCAACATGGTGAAACCCCGTCTCTACTAAAAATACAAAAAAATTAGCCGGGTGTGGTAGTGCATGCCTGTAGTCCCAGCTACTCAGGAGGTTGAGGCAGGAGAATCACTTGAACCTGGGAGGCAGAAGTTGCAGTGAGCCAAGATCTCGCCACTGCACTCCAGCCTGGGCGACAGAGTGAGACTCCACCTCAAAAAAAAAAAAAAAGAAAAGAAAGAAAGAAAGAAAAGACATTTGAATGAGTTAGGAAATCCATGAAATAAGTCCAGTTCACTGAGCAACTGAAAGAGGACCAAATATCCTGGGTAGGGTTATTGAAACCACCATTGCAAAATTATCACTGGGCTGACCTAACCAGCTCCATCTTTCTTCTAATCTCCAAACTGTCCTTGTTCATTTCTGGGCATAGGCTGAACTAACTTTGGGAGGAACATAGTTTTATAGTTTATTGTTTAAAACAAAGATGATAATAGCCCTTTCCCAAAACAAACCTCTTTCTTCTCTGGGGACTAGAATGCCTTTGTAGAACTAACAAATTAGCCACAAAATCAGAAATTACAGCTTAGGAATCATACAGCTGACTCTTCCTAAACTGCTCCTCAGATCAGTGCTTCAGATATTTTGTAGACCCTGCACCTGATGGATCAGCTGGCACCACCCAGATCGATAAATTGGCTCATCTGATCTTGTGACCTTCCTGACCCAGGAGCTAACTCACGGCAAGGGACAGTTTCAATTCCCTATGATTTCATCTCCAACCCAACCAATCAGCATTCCCTACTCACTGGCCTTCCCCCACCCACCAAATTATCCTTAAAAACTCTGATCTGGGGAGACTGATTTGAGTAATAAAAAAACTCTGGTCTCTGACACAGCCAACTCGGTGAATTAATCTTTCTCTATTGCAATTCCTCTGCCTTGAGAAATTGGCTTTGTCTAGGCAGTGGGCAAAGTGAACCCACTGGGTGGTTACATTATCTCTAAAGAAAGACCGAACAGAGCTAAGGACCATATTGCTCCAGGATCCCAAAGCAAACAGGAACATCAAAAGGTGAAAAAACTTTTAAGTGAATCTTGCTATTTGGCATTTGGACAGCAAATCTCTGTAAGGGGTCAATGCACAAAATTTCATGTTCAGATATTAAAAATGAGGCAATTTTCTGAGTAATTACAAGCAAAATGCCCCATTATTAATGGAGAAAACATTATTTCTTTAATCATCTAGACTATTTCTTCAGATGGATCATATTAACTGAACAATTATTTAACTTTTCAATTTGTTATGATTGCATGGAGAGAGCCTCTGGGATCCATATACAAGAACATTTACCTCAGAGAAAAAACTAATTGTGCCTTGAGTCTTGCACTGACAAATCACAGTATAGTAATTTTATTGTTTCTAATTTAAAATTGCTGCTTTATTAATGAGTGTTGGAAGTTTTACAAATAACAATGCAGACTAGCTCCAGGATAGGAGAAAAAGAGAAGAAAATCTGGGATAATATCTGTCAGGCCTCTGAGCCCAAGCTAAGCCATCATATCCTCCTGTGACCTGCACGTATACATCCAGATGGCCTGAAGCAACTGAAGATCCACGCAAGAAGTGAAAATAGCCTTAACTGATGACATTCCACCATTGTGATTTGTTCCTGCCCTACCCTAACTGATACGATATAGTCTTCCCCAACCTTAAGACGGTACTTTGTAATATTCTCCCCCACCCTTAAGAATGTACTTTGTACGCCTATCCCAAACTTGTAAGAACTAATGATAATCCCACCACCCTTTGCTGACTCCTTTTTCAGACTCAGCCCGCCTGTACCTAGGTGAAATAAATAGCCTTATTGCTCATACAAAACCTGTTGGTATACTCTCTTCACATGGACTCACCTGACAATATCCAATTCAACAGATAATGGAAACATTTTACACAGTTGAATAGGTCCTGCTTCTTGATGCCACTTGCCTTCCAGGAAACGAGTATCTGCTTTTTGTCCCTCCTTCTAATGACCTTCTTTCGCTCCTGGGCGAGTCCTTGGAGCTTTCCATTCTCTCATCTACATATCCATCCCTAAATTAACCCAGCTAGATCCCTGGCTTTAAATAGCCTCTATATGCTGCTGGTTCCCAAATCTCAATCTCCAGTCCTGACATCTCCCCAGAACTTCAGACTCCTGTATCGAACCGTTTACTTGCAGCTGTGCCAGCCACAAGTCTCTTTCACTCATTTCCCACATCAGTAAGCCCCATAGATTTCACCAATTTTGGAGGAAGTCTGTCACTTCTCACTGCCCTAGTCCCAGCCATATTGTTTTTTGACTTCAATACAGTTCTTTCCTAAGTCTTCTCACTGCTTCAGCGTTCTCCCTCCCTCCCCAGCCAGTTTATTGTCTCCAGGGAGGCCAGAGTGAACTCTACTAAAAGTAAGTCAGACTCAGCTCAAAATCGTCTAATGGCTTTCCATTGCGCTCAGAATGAAAGCCAAAGCCCTTGCCACGCCCACAGGCTTTTCCACCATCTGGCCTGCCCCCACATCCTCATTTTATTTTTTTTCCCTTTCACTCCCCCCTTTCTCTCTGCTCTCTAAACACACTGACCAAGCTTTCTCCTGACCCAAATACCCCTTTGTACTTGGTATTTCCATGGCCAGAAATGCTCTCCCCTGACCTTCATGTGGCTTTGCTCCTTCATTTCATTCAAGTTTCTGCTTATAGATCATCTCCTTATAGAGACCTTTTTGATCACCCGCTAAAATAAACGTCCTCCCAATCCAACCTTCTTCAACCCTTTATCCCTTTATCTCATTTTATTTTTCCTTGCAGTATTTATCACTACCTATACTATGCAATTTTAAAAATTTGTTTTCTTATCTATTATCTATTGTTCTCATGAATAGTAAGTTCCATAAGGGCGGGGATTTGGATAGACAGCATGTGAAAGGGAACTACACAATCAATACCTGTTGAATGAATAAATTAATTGTGCCATACACAAGAATGCAAAGATTAATCATACATGAAGCTTCCCTTAAGGAGTTCAAAATGTAGCTGGAGAGGTGGGACCTCCTTAAATATCATAATACAGTGTGATAAGTATTCATAATAGAATAGTGGTAGTAGATACAAGGCAAAACCATAAGTGTAGAAAGGAAGATTAATCAGAAGGCTGACCTGGGTCCTGAAGAATGTGTGAGGCAGATGGTGTGGTTGGAAGGAGTGGGATTGACATGAGGCATTGAAGGCAGAGGCATGAATATGGTTAAAGGTATGATCAAATGAAACAGATTGTTTGCTGGAAATTGGGGACTATATTGCTGGAGTGCCAGATGAAAGCAGGAGCATGGTAAGACATGGGGCTAAAGACGAAAAGAAGATCAAATCAGAGAAAAGATGTGGTATGCCATGCTAAGGACCATGGCTATATTAGTCAACTCTGTTCATCTGTTTACTGATAAAAAATATCCATAAAGCATAATAATTAGCAAATGAAATTTTAATCAACTTGATGCCCAGATTAATTAAGGGTTTCAAATCCTTTTGAACATCGTTTTGTTAAATATGTTTCTAAGTTGTTACAGTAATCTTCCTATATTTAAAATTAGAATGAGTATAATATAATTTAATCTCTATTTGATAATTTAGCATTTTTTGAGTACTAGACTATGTCTTTTTTGCAATTTAGATCTGTAGCTCCTGAAGGTATAAAAGATCTCTCTAAGTGTTTCTTCATAATACTATAAAATAGTCTTTGCATTATTGTTCCAAGTATCTAGTGAGGGGCACTTTCAGAAACCCTTTCAATTCAAAAATTGTTTCAATCCAAAAATTGTTTCAATTCAAAAATAAAATCTGGGAAGTGGGGGTAAGATCATGTTTGTAACATAACTTGCTTCTTAAAGGAACTTAGTTGTAAAAGCATCACCAAATTGTGTTATTGCTTCAAAGCCATAAATAAGCAAGGATTTATCTGTGGCCTTACAGTATAGATGTGATATTAATTTTCCTTTTTTTTTTTTTTTTTTTTTTTTTGAGAGGGAGTCTCACTCCGTCACCTAGGCTGGAGTGCAGTGGCACAATCTCCACTCTCTGTGACCTCCACCTCCTGGGTTCAAGCGATTCTCCTGCCTCAGCCTCCTGAGTAGCTGGGACTACAGGCGCCCACCACCACGTCTGGCTAATTTTTGTATTTTCAGTAGAGACAAAGTTTCACCATGTTGGCCAGGTTGGTCTTGAACTCCCGACCTCGTGATCCGCCTGCCTCAGCCTCCCAAAGTGCTGGGATTACAGGCGTAAGCAATTGTGCCCAGCCAATTTCATTTTTAAAAGAAGCTTGTACCCCTTCCCCCAAATAACAACAGATAATTTGTATCCACTTCCATTTGGGCTTATTGCTTAAAGTGTATCTTCAACCACAGCCTTGCAGAATTATACAAATAAAAACAGATTCCTGTACTATTCAAAGATCATTCATTGGCTGTTTTTAAAAGACAATGACTTACAGAAACCAGAAAGAGAGTATTGAGGAGTGTCAACAATGTTTTTATTTACTCACTCTGCTTCTTTCATATTCTTTCCTTGAGGCAGCAAAGAGCTGAGCGTTCGATATGGCGATTCCACAAAACGGAAGATACATCTGCATAACCTGGGACGGAGAGAGCAGTAAGAACATTAAAATGTAAGACCATTGCTACATCCTTCGCTAAATTCCACACTTCCTCTATATGCCTGATTGTAATACTTTATTTGCATCTACAGAGATTGAGTACAGAGAGTTGTTGATACTAGTATTTTAACTTCAGAATATTTTTCAAAGTTAACTAAAAGATGTTGTAAATCAGTCTTTAACTAGAGAATTCACATCTATGAAGACATAAAGTGAAGCAACAGATTATGAGGGCTGTGACATAGGAACTGTGCCTAAAGCAGCTTGTATTGCTTCTTGGATAAAAGAAGGATAAATAAGTAAACGAACTGTGATACATCTGGAATTTAAGGCATGTGCCCATACTCACATTTGGAGGTAGGCAGGATATAAGTCAATTTTTTTGTTGGCATATGGCATATACCATATGTATATGGCACACAATTCACATCTGTAGCAGGGATTTCAGTTTGATTCTAGACCTATCCACTACCAATTTTAAACATGCCTGTCAGGATGGGCCCAGTGGGGTCAGCAGGCCTGGCAGCCTTCTGTAAAAGAGCTCTAATTGTGTCTGCCACTGTGTAGACATAACTGGACACAAATCATACTGGTGGGATGCTTCCGCAGAAGCCTGATGAGGAAAGGCTGGGAGCCTGTGATGGAGAAGTCCTCCTATCGGCAGAAACACTGATGGGCCTACTCCTAACAAAGACTTTCTTATCATGGAGGTTTAGGCATAGGGATTTTTACTACTGTCTTGCACTCTCAAGAAATTCATCTCCAAAATCTCTGATTCCAGAGAGATAGAATGCTCCAAGTAAAAACTGAAAGAACTATTTCCGTAAATTCTTCACAATGTAGATGAAACAAGTGACATATTTGGGACTTCTCTAAAGCAAGAGGGAAAAAGCATGTTTATATCATAGTCTCTCTATGTCTCTCTTTCTGTCTCTCTCTCTCACACACACGCACGCACGCACACACACACAATGGTGCCCTAGGAAGAGGTACAAAGCCCTGGCAAAATAGAGCAATTCCTGCTATATCCAGCAGAGGGCAGTGCAGTGCCCGCTGTGGGTGAGAGATGACGGCAGCCTCACCAACTCAGGAAGCACTTGTGAAGCACCCGGGACATCCAGAACAGAATCACCTGGAGTGCAAGGTAATTATGCAGAGGACTTGAGGTGCACAAAAGATGAAGGGCAATTCACATTCCTTATCACTGAATGTCCTATTAAAATCTTTCTTTGGTTACCTGGGCATGACCAACTCTGACCTACAGTCCTGGAAAGAATTTCAGAGCCATATAAAAACTAAAGCTATGACTTCATTTTTAAAGAAGATAGAGAAACAATGGGATCAGAATTAAGAAGAGGTACAAAAATAAATGATTTTTGCAGATGTTTTTGGGATAAATTCCTTTTCTGGATTTTCATATATTGCCTTCTGGAACTAGATGTTATTTCTGTTACCCCCTACTTTCCCCTTTCTTGCTACTCCCCCTCATGCCTTAGAAAGTTTGTCCATAAACCAAGATAAAGCTATTGGCATAAAGCTGCCAGATAGTCCATTAGAATTTCCCTGCCTTTAGGCAGCATGGGACCACTTTCAATATCACCTACACATACAGCAAGCACTTTCCTTGTAGTTTTCTGGAGGTTTTGTTTTTCGCTCTTTGTTTTTTTCTGCCATGGAGACAGTGACTATAGCGGGGATAAAAGCAAGGAAGAGATGTGGGTTACTTATTTTAACTTTCCACTACTTATTTGTTTTATTTATTTTTGCCTTCAGGGGACAAATTTAAGGTGGTTGGTAAGTCAAGCAAGTAAGAGGGGAGTGACCAAATGAACACGTGAAATGTTTTCTAATATATCATAGGCTTGCTTCACTTCATTTGTAATTCCAATATTTACTGAGTTCCAGGTATTATGTGAAATTAAAAAGAATCTGAATTTTAAACCAAATAATCTTTTTTATTTTTACAGTTTTGCTGTATGAAATGCAACAAATCACATAAGCTCTTGAACCTATTTTCTTATCTATAAATGCCAGGTTTATGGTCTTTTTTGGTTCTAATCTTTAGTGATTCAAATAGTGTGAAACATCATTGAGCTGCAATATTCTATTTACTAGAGAAAACAAAGAATTCAGTAAACATGCTTGCACCTTATTCAAGAAAAAATAATTTATAATAGTAATTGACATTGGCTAAGCCCTTCTATCAACATGCCAGGCATGATGCTATGTGTCAGGGATGATGTTAAGCATTGTATATGCACTATATCTGTTTTATATTCACTTATGTTTTACCATTAATCCCAGTTTGCAGATGAGAAAACTGGGACTTTAAGAACTTACCCGGGCTGGGCGAGGTGGCTCAAGCCTGTAATCCCAGCACTTTGGGAGGCTGAGATGGGCGGATCACGAGGTCAGGAGATCGAGACCATCCTCGCTAACACGGTGAAACCCCGTCTCTACTAAAAAAATACAAAAACTAGCCGGGCGAGGTGGCGGGCGCCTGTAGTCTCAGCTACTCAGGAGGCTGAGGCAGGAGAATGGCGTAAACCTGGGAGGCGGAGCTTGCAGTGAGCTGAGATCCGGCCACCGCACTCCAGTCCGGGCGACAGAGCAAGACTCCGCCTCAAAAAAAAAAAAAAAAAAAGAACTTACCCATGGCAAAGAGAGGCACTGGCTGTATCTTTTGGGAATGCTTATACAACGAACAGCCTTGGAAGATAGAGATACTGTCTCCTTTCAGAGCAGAGAACAGAAGTGTTTACTATCCAGTATAATAAAGACAATATCTCCCTCTAGACAGAGGTCGGGCGGGCTCACTGTTCATTATAAAAGATTTGGGTTGCTGACATTTGAGGTTCCTCTGCTGTCATGCAATCTACTATATGTGCTATTACTGGGGTCAGGGAACCAGCAAAAATGCTGATGCTCAAACTATTGCTATTGTTGTCAGTAATAAACTGTTTTGTTGTTACTGATCCAGGAGTCTCATGTCTTCTGTCAGCATCCATGAGACTGTAGCAGACTAACTTGCTAGCTTGCATGTACAGTATAGTAAAATCAGACCCTTTACAAATCTTAACGATGTCACCTAGATAGTAAATGGTGAAGCTGAATTTAGAATCCAAGCGGCCTAACCCTAGGATCTACCTTCTTTTTTTTTTTTTTTTTGTTAAAATTATTCATTTATTGGTAATTCTTTTTTTTTTATATACTTTAAGTTCTAGGGTACATGTGCATAACGTGCAGGTTTGTTACATATGTATACTTATGCCATGTTGGTGTGCTGCACCCATCAACTCGTC
>NW_012115422.1:4769431-4774439 GCF_000951035.1 Colobus angolensis palliatus
TTTTTCCTCTTTTTTCTTTAGACTTATCTTCTCGCTTCATTTCATTCATTTGATCTTCAATCGCTGATACTGTTTCTTCCAGTTGATTAAGTCGGTTACTGAAGCTTGTGCATTTGTCACGTATTTCTCGTGTCATGGTTTTTATCTCTGTCAGTTCGTTTATGGCCTTTTCTGCATTGATTATTCTAGTTATCCATTCTTCCAATCTTTTTTCAAGATTTTTAGTTTCTTTGCACTGGGTATGTAATTCCTCCTTTAGCTCTGAGAAGTTTGATGGACTGAAGCCTTCTTCTCTTAACTCGTCAAAGTCATTCTCTGACCAGCTTTGATCCGTTGCTGGCGATGAGCTGCCTTCCTTTGGAGGGGGAGATGTGCTCTTATTTTTTGAATTTCCAGCTTTTCTGCCCTGCTTTTTCCCATCTTTGTGGTTTTATCTGCCTCTGGTCTTTGACGATGGTGACGTACTGATGGGGTTTTGCTGTGGCTGTCCTTCCTGTTTGTTAGTTTTCCTTCTAACAGTCAAGACCCTCAGCTGTCAATCTGTTGGAGATTGCTTGAGGTTCACTCCAGACCCTGTTTGCCTGGGTATCAGCAGCAGAGGCTGCAGAAGATAGAATATTGCTGAACAGCGAGTGTACCTGTCTGATTCTTGCTTTGGAAGCTTCGTCTCAGGGGTGTACCCTGCCGTGTGAGGTGTGGGGTGTCGGACTGCCCCTAGTTGGGGAAGTCTCCCAGTTAGGCTACTCAGGGGTCAGGGACCCACTTGAGCAGGCAGTCTGTCCGTTCTAATATCTCAAACTCCATATTGGGAGATCCACTGCTCTCTTCAAACTGTCAGACAGGGTCGTTTGCATCTGCAGAGGTTTCTGCTGCCTTTTTTTTTTTGTTTAGCTGTGCCCTGTCCCCAGAGGTGGAGTCTACAGAGACAGGCAGGCCTCCTTGAGCTGCTGTGGGCTCCACCCAGTTGGAACTTCCCAGGGGCTTTGTTTACCTACTTAAGCCTCAGCAATGGCGGGCGCCCCTCCCCCAGCCTTGCTGCTGCCTTGCCCTTAGATCACAGACTGCTGTGCTAGCAATGAGGGAGGCTCTGTGGCCGTGGGACCCTCCCAGCCAGATGTGGGATATAATCTTCTGGTGTGCCGTTTGCTAAGACCCTTGGTAAAGCGCAGTATTGGGGTGAGAGTTACCCGATTTTCCAGGTGTTGTGTATCTCAGTTCCCCTGGCTAGGAAAAGGGATTCCCTTCCCCTTGCACTTCCCAGGTGAGGCGATGCCTCGCCCTGCTTCAGCTCTCCCTGTTCAGGCTGCAGCAGCTGACCAGCACTGATTGTCCCACACTCCCTAGTGAGAGGAACCCAGTACCTCAGTTGAAAATGCAGAAATCACCCATTTTCTGTGTCGCTCGTGCTGGGAGCTGGAGACTGGAGCTGTTCCTATTCGACCATCTTGCTCCAGCCCCCAGATCTACCTTCTTAACGTCTACATTCTCCTGCTTCCCAAAGTCATACATATCTTTCATACCATTAATATGATAGTCTGGTTAACTGCAATGCAAGATAGATTACTAAGACTAGCAGTCCATTAATCCAGCGTATGAGCAGTCATAGGAGACTGCAGAAGCAGAAAGCAGTTCTGATAGAGCAGGCAAAATCCGGTTTCCAGAGATAACAAGGCAACCATTCTTATGGGGCAATTTGTCTAGCAGTTGGTGTAAGGGCAATCCTAGGTAGAGAGCAAACCACATTGATAGGCATCAGAGTGTGGTTATGAAGGCCAGCGTAGAAAGTCTGGGCAGAAAAGAAACTGAGCCTGTCAGCAGGCAGCAGGGCCCTCGACTCCAGGTGGAGCTTTAAGGATCAGCTTATACTCTTGGTAGTGAAAGGGAGGGAAATGGCAGAAGAAAAGAAGGGGCCCATCGGTATGAAATGTGAGGCACAATGTTTTAAGGAGACACAGAACTGCTCATAGATAGGGGCTGTGGCAAAGCTGGGCCCACAGGTGAGGGTCCTGTGGTGTGGATCCAGCTATAGAGTGGAAAATGAATCAGGGACTGGGAACCAGGCTGTGTTCCACACATGGCTACAGAGGTTCCAGTCTTAGCCCAGTGGGAACACTGCAGTGTCCCTGGGAGCCTAGGAACAGCTCAACATCAAACCGTCAGTCAATCGCAAATCTCTTCATCCTCATCCAATCTTGTTTCTGTTAAACCTAGTTTTTCATCTAAAAATTTACAATTTGCAAATACTTTTTCCAAACAGTATAAGCTATTCTTCATGAATAGTACAACGTACTATCAAGAAAGCTGCAAATCAGATTGGTATTAGTTCTTTTCATCTACGCCATTGTGTCTGACAAAGCATCCCTCAATTTAGTCCTGACAGATGAATGGTATTTACTTGTCACAACCTCAGGAAAAGCAACTCCACAATCTTCGTCCATTTTACACATCTAGCAAATGTCACTTTCATGAAATTTTCTCATACAAATGTAACAAATCCCTCATATCACAATATACTTCCAATTCTTATCTTTTAGTGGAGATGAAAAACAACGAAAGCTCTGCTATTTGAAGCCAATTACAAGGCATTTAACTTGGCATTTTGAATGGCAAAAGAGACTCCTGCTGTCTTGTTTTGTGTACTCCAATTTATCAAGTTAATGCTTCTATAACAGCATCCAAACAAAAGCAAATGGCAAAATGAACACCCTACTCACTGTACTGGGAATGCACAGATCAGCTCAATTTAACAACCTGACTGCCTTCTCCCATCAGGCCCTCGGTTAACATGCAGTCCATACACTAAATTGCATGACACCATTATTATTTTCAAGTTTGCCACTAGCTTCAACTATATCCCTGAGATGATTACTAGACAGCTCAAACTTCTTCAATATTTTCACAAAAATACAGGCTAAAGTTCAAGTTTCAACGCCCTGTTAAGGCCTTCCAAATGTTAGCCCTATTGGACATTATTATTATTGTTATTATTAATGTTTGCTTAGATTTACCCACATGTGTACCAGTTTTTTCCTCCTCATTCCTTCCAACATCTCCTTCGTTCTTTCTGTGATATAGTTTTACTTTTATTTTTCCCAAAGACAATCATTTAGAGTATCTTTTAGTGTTGGTGGTAAATGCTTTTAGTTTTGTATGAAAATATGTTTATTTTATAATCAATCTTAAAAGGTAAGGTAGTTGGGTATTATTCCCCTATCATGTGCAATTGATGCTGCTAAAAAGCCAGCTGCCAATCAAATTCTTGGTAGATTATCTGCCTTTGTCTCTGGTTTCTTTTAGGTCTTCTTTATGTCATTGGTAGCCAATTTGTAATTTTTCAGCCTCAATCAAAGGCTTAATTGAATCATGGTAACCTCCAATGTATATATTGGCCAAACATTACTGTGGATGGAGACAATAATATACTTTCATGACTCATTGCAACTGAGAGAGAATGTTTGTTAATGTAAGAAATGTTCTACCCTGTGTCATTCATTGGCATGACAATTCAACCCTCTGGGGTCAGACTCAATTGCACAATGTATATGTGTATATATATATATATATATATATATATATATACACATATTACTTTATTCTGCTCTTTCTGAAGTCCCTTATTTCCAAAAAAAACTCAACTAATTTGGCCTTCACTATGTAGTTTCAGAATGACAAAGGTCTAAAAAACCTTAATGACTAAGAAGCTAATGAGTCTGTACACGCTTGTGCAGCACTTTTCAGCTTGAAAGCACTTTATGAACATTGGCTAATTAATCTTTACAACATCCCACTCAGAAACAGAGTTAAACTGAAAATCATTAAACAGTGTAAAAAAGTCACTTTAGCCCTGGGAACTCATTAAAATATCACTAACATGCATAGAATTTGAGCACTGGGCCTTCCATCAATGTACAGAAAAAAAGACAGTAGGTAGCCAGCCTTTCCAAACTTGCAAGCCACAGAGAAAGGCTATTAAAGCCCCATTGTGTGGTCTGGTCCAATTATACATCATTAAAGAATGCTGGTGGTCTACACTAGAGAATCTTAGTGAAGGGGGCCATCCCGTTCGTGGACCCTACTTGTAGAAGGCAAAACAGCTTGAAGAGCCACATCATTGTCAGCTAAATGAACAGGCGAAAAAAGGTTTTCCCACCTACAGATAATACTTCCTCCCTTTGTGTAGATTCTGAAAACAGGACTTTGAAAGTCACTTCTGCCCTCAGGCAGTAACTATATAATAAAGCTTCACTGATTTGGAGCCCACTGATTTGGAACTGGGGATGTTTTAAGATAGTTGTGACTCAAATGCTGAATAAACTCTTTAAGTAGAGTAATTTAGAATGTAACATATCAAAATATGAAAGCAGTCGCATTATTTTCATACGATGAAATACTTTCAGAGAATTTTTAGGAATATAATACTAAAAATAATTTTTAAATGAGTTTGGAGTTTTCCAGAGATTCCAGAAGAAAGCCCTGCTTCCAGAGGTGTAGCTTCATTCATTGCAATTTTGTTTCTACACAAATTCAATAAAGATAAAAGATGGAGCTTTTATTTTAGGAATCAGAATCATAAATGACTCTTGTTAGTTCGTGCCAAAATATATGCCCTTGGCTAAGGCATGACTTTTTCTACCAGTGTTGTGCCCTCTTCAAAGGAAACAGACTCCAAAAGATACAAAGAAATATAAAATACAAACTTTGTTTTAAAAATTGTAATGGGGCCAGGCGTGGTGGCTCATGCCTGTAATCCTAGCACTTTGGGAGGCCGAGGCAGGTGGATCACTTAAGTTCAGGAGTTCAAGACTAGCCTGGCCAACATGGTGAAGCCCCGACTCTACCAAAAATACAAAAATTAGCTGGCCATGGTGGCGCGCACCTGTAGTCCCAGCTACTCAGGAGGCGGAGGCAGGAGAATCACTTGAAGCCGGGAGGTAGAGGTTGCAGTGAGCCGAGATTGTGCCACTGCACTCCAGCCTGGGTGACAGAGTGAGACTCCATCTCCAAAAAG
>NW_012115422.1:4779969-4789528 GCF_000951035.1 Colobus angolensis palliatus
GGTCGGGAGTTCGAGACCAGCCTGACCAACATGGAGAAACTCCATTTCTACTAAAGATACAAAATTAGCTGGGCATGTTGGCACATGCCTGTAATCCCAGCTACTTGGGAGGCTGAGGCGGGTGAATCGGTTGAACCCGGGACGCGGAGGTTGCAGTGAGCTGAGATCTTGCCATTACACTCTAGCCTGGAGCAACAAGAGCAAAACTCTGTCTCAAACAAAAAAAAAAAAAAGAAGGGATATAACAAAAATACATTTACTACTCTTTGTTGTTCAAAATATCCTCATGCTGTCAAAATAACATATAAAAACACCACCAAAATCTAGCTATACAAACAGAACTCTCATTTGCATTTTTCTATGAAGCACTAGCAAGGGCTTAAAATTACGAAAATGTTTATACTCGGGTAAATATTCTACCAAATCCCTTGATTTGGGCTTATTTGAGTTTTAAAGATCTTTATTGTGAATAAAAACAGGTATTTTCTCTAATGGGATAGTAGTTTTATTTTTGATATTTGATCATTAAGAAAAGTCTGAATGATCAGAAATTATTATATCAGAATGTCATTGGCATGACTTTATCTAGACACATTTGAAGGACAGCAGACAGATGTGAAAGCCAGGTTCGTGCTGGCTCTGGGGAGTACTGGTGTCAACAACTCAGCAGCAGCCCCTTCCAGCAGCCAGTCTGGGAATCACAAAATGGGATCATTCTGCTGACTTTTAGGACCCCAGGAGAGGGTTGCTGAAAAAAATTGGTTAAAAGATAGTTTTTGAATTTTCTTTGAAATTCAGTTGCCTGTCCCCATCCTCACACTATGCTGGATAATGGATTTTCAGGAATGGAATGGCACCTGACCTTGAAGTCATATAGAAGCTCATATGAGGCCAGACACAGTGGCTCACACCTGTAATCCCAGAACTTCAGGAGGCCGAGGTGTGTGGATCATCTGAGGTCAAGAGTTCGAGACCAGACTGGCCAACATGGCAAAACCCTGTCTCTACTAAAAATACCAACAACAACAAAAAATTATCTGGGCATGGTGGCAGGCACCTGTAATCCCAGCTGCTCAGGGAGCTGAGGCACGAGAATCTCTTGAAGCCGGGAGGTAGAGGTTGCAGTGAGCCGAGATTGTGCCACTGCACTCCAGCCTGGGTGACAGAGTGAGACTCCATCTCCAAAAAGAAAAAAAAAAAGAAAATATTGTAATGGAATAGATAATCAAATTACATGCCTTTTGAAATTGTCCACTATGAGAACTGACATTCTGAAGAATAGGGTGGGAAACTTCATTCACAAAAGACAATGGAGAATAAGAGGGCAAATAAAAAAGGAGGAGAAGCTTTGTTTGTCGGAGACAGAAACAAGGACAAGATAATGAGGCAGAGATGTGGGGAAGGAAACAAGGAAAGCAAACCCAAGGTGGGCTCCTCACTGGTCCAAATTTGGGGCAGAACACATCCTAAAGCGTGAGTCTTTACAGGCTCCCCTTCTCCTGTCTAGGCGCCCCCATCACTCTTCTACCATATTCCCTTCTTAGGACAGGGAGATTGAGGTGCTTCTACTTCTGTACCTGAGTACTAAAGCTGGAATCCCAGGGAGGTTGGAATGAGCCCCTTCAACTACTCTAGCCCTCCTCCTACAAGCTAGTGTTGGCTAAAATATCCCCAGGAGGCTATCCAGGGGCAGAGAGGCTGAATTCAGTTCCTGGCAAGTAGCCTAGTAGCATCAACACCTGCTCTCTTTGAGTTTTTAGAGGCTCTGGTCTACTGAGTGCTTGAATTATGCAGGTGCTACTCATATCACTCAACAACCTTATTTCTATTTGATCCTATATCCACCCCCCAGAACTTTAGGGAAAAAACCTTCTCATGTCTGGGGGCAGTTTTTTATTCCCACCCTCTTATTTTCAGACACTCAGGGAAAACCCCGAAGGAATCTATTGCAGGACCCATATCTTTTCTAAAATAATATTTTTTCTGATCATAGATTTCAAGAGAAAAAAAGTACCCATATTTCTGCCACTCAAGGGTAACCATTATTAACATTTTGGAATATATCATTCAAGTTTTCTTCTCTTTTTCCTTTCACATAAAGTCAAATAGGCTAATCCTATACATAATATTATCTATTATGACCAGTTTCTATGGATGCAAAATATCCCATTGGATGGTCCAGAAATGTAAAATTTATACAGAAGGAAAGTAGATTGGTGGTTGCCTGCATTAGAAGCAGTAACAGGATTTGCTGTAAATGGGCATAGGGGATCTTATTGGTAGTGTGTTCTAAAACTGATTCATGATGATGGCTGTACCTTACTAAAAGTCATTGAATTGCTCACTTGAAATGCGTGCATTTTATGATATGTAAGATATACCTCAAGAAAGTGTTAAAAATTACCATAAATACTCTGTTCATGGTATGGATTAATGTAGTTTACTTAGTCAGTCATACAACATTGGACATTTAGGTTGCTTCCAATTTTAGATTAATAATCCTGGGGTTAAACATCCTTGAAATTAAATCTTTCCAAATCCCATTATTATTTTCTTAGAGTAAAACATTGATATTGGAACTTACTTTTTTCAACACACAACTTATATAGCACTTTTCTGTGCCAGGCAATATTCTAAATGCTTTACTAGTATTAATTCATTGGAGTGTACGTACCCTTTAAAATAATCCTTAACAATATAAACACATTTACTTTTTGCTAAAAGAAAACAGTATAGAAGTGCACAGAGTAAAGTAATGACAGTTGCCCCTCAATTTCCTGTCCCACTACCCATTCCCTTCCCAAGGTGCAACCCTGCTAGCATTTGCAGTGTATTCTTCTGGATGTTTTATGGCTACAGTCACACAATATCTAGTTTTAGGGTTTGTAAACATAAATGGGATCACACTAGAAGTTATTTTTGATACCTTCTTTTTCACTTGGCAATATATCTTGGAAATCTTTACATGTTAATTCGAAGAGATCTTACTTCATTTATCTTAATGTCTGCAGAATATTCTAGGGGATAGTTGTGTCTGTTACCAGACATTGCCATTGTTTCTAATTTTTCTTTATTACAAATAATGCTGCTGTCAACTTTCTTACAAATAAATCTTCATGCACCTGGACAATACTTCTGTTTGACAGTTTCCTAAAGGCGGAATTTCAAGGTTGAAGAATATGTGCACAAAAACACTTAATTACTACTGCCAAATCATCCTCCAAAAAGGCTCTACCAATTTATACTCCCACTAACAGTAATCAGAGGATTCATTTACTCCAACTCATAAAACATTGGGTATTATCATTCTTTTAAAATCTTGTCTATCCGACGGATAAAATCAATACTCATTTTTGTATTAAGTGACATCTGTTTGATTAATAGGTTGAACACTTTTCATAATTTGTTGATTGTCTGTATTTTTAAATATGGCCTCTTTTGCTTATTTTGCTTATCTTTTAGTGGACATTCATCTATTACTTATTGCTCAGTAAGTACCCTTTATGTGCTAAGAATATTAAACATTTTTCATTTTCACAATTCATGAATCTTACTTGATAATCTTAATTGATAATCAAACAGTAATTGTCATCTGTTTGATACAATCCATTAGGCCTACAAGCTACGAGTGTTTTGTCTAAGATGAATAAATATTATGGCTCAGTAAACTTGGCCTACTCCCTCTCACAATGTGAGGAACTTTTACAAAGATATCTGCCTATATAACTCTGCCAAGGTTATTTTTATAAGCAGGTTGACCTACATATATCATCCTGCCCATTTATTCCATCTGCCTTTGTAACTCACAGCTTCTGCAAAAAGTTGGTTTGAGCTACTGTTTGATCCAGGCATTCTTGAGTTTTAGTTATTAAGATTATTATGCTCATGCCTGTAATCCCAGCACTTTGGGAGGCCGAGGCGGGTGGACCATGAGGTCAGCAGATCGAGATCATCCTGGTTAACATGGTGAAAACCCGTCTCTACTGAAAATACAAAAAATTAACCAGGCGTGGTGGCACATGCCTGTAGTCCCAGCCACTTGGGAGGCTGAGGCAGGAGAATGGCATAAACCCGGGAGGCAGAGCTTGCAGTGAGCCAAGATCGCACCACTGCACTCCAGCCTGAGTGACAGAGTGAGACTCCATCTCAAAAAAAAAAAAAAAAAGATCATTATGATTCCCCACTTACCCAGCACAAACAAATGCAGGAAGTTACACAATAGAGTAACTTAGTCAAGGTGTCAACGTATCAACACCCTGAAATGCTAGAAAAATCTCATTATATCACAATCAATATATGAACATAAAATTTCCTCTTAGACTATTTTCTGATGAGAAATGCCTAAGTTTTTCTTTAAATTTGAAATATATTCACATTATTTCCTCCTATTAGTAGCAGGAGGCTTTCTTTCACTGTCTCGTTTATCAAACTCCTTCCTTTTTATAATTCCTGGTTCATAAAGTAGAGGACACTACATAAAGGCAGAATCATACAGCATGTGGCCTTTTGTGTCTGGCTGCTTTCACTTTGCATACTGTTTTAAGGGTTCATTTATATTGAAGATATATCAGTACTTTATTCCTTTTAAAATTTTGTTTTAAAGAAGTAGATTTTTTTTTTTTTAGGGCAGTTTTAGGTTTACAGAAAAGTTAAGTTGAAAGCACAGGGATTTCCCATGGACCCTGCCCAACACACAGTTTCCCCTATTATTAACATCTTACATTAGAGTGGTACAGTTGTTACAACTGATGAGTCAATACTGACACATTATTAACTAAAGTGCAGTCTATAATAGGTTCACTCTCTGTGTCACACATTCTGCAGATTTTGACAAATGTACATGTTCACCATTACAGTATCATACAGAATAGTTTATTGCCCTAAAAATTCCCTGTGCTTCACCTATTAATCCTTCCCTCCTTCTCCCTAAATCTCTGGCAACCACTAATCTTTTTACTGACCCTGTGGCTTTGCCTTTTCCCGAATGTCACATAGTTGGAATCATGCAGCATATATCCTTTTCAGATTGGCTTCTTTTACTTAGCAGTATCCATTTAAGGTACCTCTACATCGTTTCATGGCTTAATAGTTCATTTCTTTTTATCACTGACTAATATTCCATTAACTGGATATACCCGTGTTTGTTTATCCATTCACCTATTGAAGAGCATCTCCACTGCTTCCAAGATTTGACAATTATGAAAAAAACTGCTATAAACATTCATGTGCCAGTCTTTTTTTGTAGACATAATTTTTTGACTCATTTGTATAAATATACAGGAACGCAATTGTGGGATTGCATGGTAAGCGTATCGTTAGCTTTGCAAGAAACTGCTAAGCTGTCTTCCAAAGTGGCTGTGCCATTTTGCATTCCCACCCTTTCCTATGTCTAGATCCTTCCTGTCCCTTCAAAGGAGGAGTGTTTCCCTTCATTTGGTATTGCTTCCGTCTTCACTGTGTAATCTACATCTGCTTGGCTTCATGTCCTCATCACTCCCTGTCGTTTTGCTTACAGTCTTGCAGTCTTCAGAAATGGCTGGCTTGTGGCCTGTCTATGACGTCCCAATTACCCGAACATGAAATACATCAACTATTCTACATTCTTATTTTCTGCAGCCTTTAACACTTGATCACCACCTGTATATGAAACTTTGGCTTCCATGGACTATACACCCCTATTTAATCTTTTTCTACATTTCTGACACTCATGTTCAAGTTATATTCCCAGGTTCAGTCTTTGGTCTTCTAACTAACCCCTTCTACATTCTCCCTCTAAGGATTTATTTATTTCCACAATATTACAAATATTACAAAATAAAGTGGGTTGTCTATGCAAGAATTAACCTTTGAGCAAGAGTCAGAAAAGACAACAAATTCAGTACTGCCATATATTTAAGGCAGCTGAGAAGACTTCCTCCTTCTGCTCTTGAACTTTGGTCTGTCACAAATTCCCTCTGCCTCTGATTTCACTTTCCTACATCACTAACCCCACTTCTAATTAGTCACATCTGCTACCTCCCAGACCTACCTTTCAGTCTCTAATCCAGACACAACTTGAGCTCTGAAAACATTTGCTTCCTCTATCTTATAGTCTAATTTTAGTATTCCTGGTCCTAGACTGAATTGAACTCTGAATTCAACCATAGTAACTGAACCGGCACCAAAGTCCCTTCCTTTTATCTGTATCTTCAGTAGTTACCGCTGGGACGATTCTCAAAGTGGGCTCTCTGGTGCTGACATTTTCTCTGTGCTCTGGCTCCACATCACCAGGTGCCTACAGGATATTTCAACTTGAAGTTTCTTTTCATTTTATTTAAAAAATTTATTTATTTATTTATTTATTTATTTATTTATTTATTTATGAGACGGAGTCTCGCTCTGTCACCCAGGCTGGAGTGCAGTGGTGCTATCTCAGCTCACTGCAAGCCCCGCCTCCCGGGTTCATGCCATTCTCCCGCCTCAGCCTCCTGAGTAGCTGGGACTACAGGCGCCCGCCACCTCGCCTGGCTAGTTTTTTTTTTTTTTGTATTTTTAGTAGAGATGGGGTTTCACCGTGTTAGCCAGGATGGTCTCAATCTCCTGACCTTGTGATTCGCCCGCCTTGGCCTCCCAAAATGCTGGGATTACAGGCGTGAGCCACCGGGCCTGGCCAACCTGAAGGTTCTTATACTGCCACAAACTCAGCATTCTGAAACCAAGTTATCATCTCAAATTTCCCTGTTCTTCCAAAAGAAAGAAGGTTTCCTCCTCCATATGTGCCACAAAAAAAAAAAAATCATTAAAGTTCAAATCACCCAGTTCCAAATCCTGGGAGCCATCATTGATTGCTATCCAGATGTAGGCACAAGCAATTGAGGAGCTTTAGAAACTTCTGTTCCCATGACCTTGATTTCCCCTAGTCCAGCACTGCCATCACTCACCATCTCTGGTAACAGTTCCCAGATCTCTCACCATTGCTGCAACAGTAGCCAAGATCCTCTCATCCTTGCAATGTGACAAGAACCCAGTAACCTTTGTTTCCCATCCAGAAAAGCTATAAATTTAAACACACTAACTATCCATCCCAAAGTGCTCCATTGTCTTAACTTTTTAAAATGTAAGATATAAATATGTCTTGCACATATTAAATGCTAGTCTTTTTCAAACTACACTAGTGTGACCATTTTCATACCACATACAGTACTTTTAAAAATCTCATTAGAAGCTCATCAGAAAATACCTCCAATATTTAAGACTGTGGCTTAGCATTTTACAGACACTGTGGAAGATATGTAATAATCTCAGGAAAAATAATAAGGAAATATAAAATTGCTATTTAGAGAAACACATGAGACCCAGAGGGGATTCTTCTACTTATATATCTTTTTTTTAATTTCCAAAATAATTCATCATCCAAACGCAACACAAAAGACATGGATAATAAACCATACTATTTTTTAATTTCCAGTAATATTCTCCAGTGGAGTTTAAACCAGAGAAGGCTCTGAAAAATATGCTTAGAGCATTAATATTTAATTAATGTAATAGTACCTAAAATGGATATTATAAGTGTAAAAGCCTTGATAAAATTCATAAACTGTATCTATGCAACTAAAACACAAAAGTGGTACCTAGTAAATTCAGGGCATTCTTAATGGATAGCCTTGAAGACAAAAAGAGCTTTAAAGTTTGGCCTAAAAAACAGAACTTTGTGAAGGGCCAATCAATCATTTATTAACAAACCGGAGTATCAATCCAAAATAGCAGAGAGGAAACTGTCTACATGAGTCATCAGTAATTCAGCAAGATTTCTCATTTGGTATCCTAGAACAGGCAGAGAGGAAACTGTCTACATGAGTCATCAGTAATTCAGCAAGATTTCTCATTTGGTATCCTAGAACAGACTAACTTACAAACTAAGACGCTAGCTTCTAAGCCAAAATAATTTCTTGCCCCTATTCATGGTTTCTACTTTCTACCCATATTCTGTCTGCAACAGAGTCTCAGCCTTTCCTTTATTGCTTCCTTTCTCTTAATGGTTCAGCTATTTATTTTAAGGGCTCAATTACATACAAAGTAAGCAGAAAGAATAAATGATAAGCCTAAAGAGAGCAGAAAGAAAGAATTAATTAAAATAAAAGTAGAAAATAGTAAATGAAAAAACAACAATTAGAATTGATAAATAAATCCAGAAATAGCTCATGTAGGCAAATAAATCACCAGCTAGTTTAATCAGAAGGGAAAAACCCCAAAAATATACTAAAACAGAAGTGATAAAGGAAATAGAGTCACAGCTACAGAAGAAAACTAAAAGAATTATAATAGACATTTTTGGCCATAATCTCAAACTTAAATATTTGCAAATCTGATGTAAACTTGTATATTTTAAGCAAAATATAAATTAACAAAACTGAATCAAGAACTGAATCAAGTTTTTCAAGAAGACCTCAAACTTTCTGAGTAAAATAGCCACCACAGAAATAACAAAGAGACTTGTAAAAGAATCATTCTCAGAAAAGGGGCCAGTCCAAATGGCTTCATAGGCAAATTCTTTCAAACCTTCAAGAACAAGAAAATTCCTATACTATTCAAACAATTCCAGAATCTAGAGAAGGAAGCTCTCAAATATTTTTTGAAAACACATTATTTATTACTGATAGCACATCATGATAAAAATAATAAAAAAATCAAACCTACAGAAGAGATCCCTTATGAAAACAGATAAGAAGGATTCTAAATAAAAATATTAGAAGATTTAACATCTTCTCTTCCTTCCTTCCCTTCCTTCCTTTCCTTCCCTTCCTTCCTTCCCTTCTCTCTCTTTCTCTCTCTCTCTTTTTCCTTCCTTCCTTCCTTCCTTCCTTCCTTCCTCCCTTCCTCCCTTCCTCCCTTCTTCCCTTCTTCTCTTTCTTTCTCTCTTTCTCTCTTTCTTTTCTTTCTTTCTGTTTTGAAACAGAGTCTCACTTTGTTGCCCAGGCTGGAGGGCAGTGGCACGATCTTGGCTCACTGTAACCTTCACCTCCCGAGTTCAAGCAATTCTTCTGCCTCAGCCTCTTGAGTAGCTGGGACTATAGGCGCGCGCCACCATGCCTGGCTAATTTTTTGTGTTTTTAGGAGAGGTGGGGTTTCACCATATTGGCCAGGCTGGAGTTGAACTCCTGACCTCATGATCCACCCACCTCGGCCTCCCAAAGTGTTGGGATTACAAGCGTGAGCCACAGCGCCCTGTCAGAAGATTTAATATCTATACATGTCTATATATTAGAAAGTTGAATTTAAATATAAATATAAATATTAAAAAATAGAACATGACTAAGAATTTATATTTAGAATAAACTGATGGTTCAATGTTTCAAGATCAATTATTCCAAACTTTCATATTAACTTTTAATGGAAAAAATGATCATCTTAATATTCTTTTTTTTAATTTTTTAATTTTTTATTTTTTTTATTATTGTACTTTAAGTTCTAGGGTACATGTGCATAACGTACAGGTTTATTACATATGTATACTTGTGCCATGTTGGTGTGCTGCACCCATCAACTCGTCAGCACCCATCAATTCATCATTTATATCAGG
>NW_012115422.1:4790633-4852651 GCF_000951035.1 Colobus angolensis palliatus
AATTTTCGTATAAGGAGTAAGGAAAGGATCCAGTTTCAGCTTTCTACTTATGGCTAGCCAATTTTCCCAGCACCATTTATTAAATAGGGAATCTTCCTCGTTAGTATAGTGGTGAGTATCCCCGCCTGTCATCTTAATATTCTAAAAGGTCATTTGATAAAATCCAATACCCAATGGCTATAAAATTTTTAGTAAGTTATAATGGGTATTAAAGAATATTTTTAATGGAAAAATATGCCATATTTCTCAGTAAAAAGATATTGAATCAATATTTTAAAAATATCAATTACTTCTCCAAATTAATCTATAAATTTTATTCTAGTGAAACTTAGAATGATACTTTTGGAATTTTTTTTTAAAAAAGGTAATTCTAAAATTCAAATAAAATGAAAAACGTTTAACAATTGTCAATATTAAATGAAACAAGAGAAATAAGAGGATCCAATTGTAAGGTTATGATGACCAAAACAGAATAGTACTAAGGAAACAATAATCATGCAACTTAATGGAACAGAAGTCCAGTCCAGAACCAAATACATAAAATAAGTTCATATGTAAAAAAAGGATGGTTTCATCAATAAATCGTATTGGGACGTAGTTCATCATTTGAAAAAAGTCTAAAAATTAGAAAATTCTTTTTGAAAAAGCCCAGGGAAATTAAAGATAGAATAAAAATATATAACTATAAAAGCCATAGGGGAAATGTGGTAAACATTTACATAGATCTCCATTGTGAAAGGCCTTTCCAACCAAACATACTTTGTGCATTTCCAACCCTATATGTGGAAATTACATGAGAGACTTCACACACATTTAAAATTGAAAACATCTATATCTCAATATATAAAATAAATTAAAAAGCAAAGCACACTAGGAAAATTTTTTGTGATGTTTATGATAATTATGAACATCCTAAGTAGGAAAAAGTCAGAAAAAAAAAACCTCAAAAATGGTCAAAAGATATAAACAGAAAGTTTACCAAAAAGAAACACAAATAACTAAAAGAATGAAAAATGTTCAGTACACTAACTATCAAAGAAATATAAATTAAAATAACAATGAGCTACCAGATTTCTCCTACTATATTGACAAATATTATCATCAAAATTAATACACGGGGCCAATAATAATATGGGAAAACAAACATTCTCATATAATTCTTGAGGGAGATTCATTGGTGCAACAATTCTGAAGAACAGTTTTGCAAAGTGTATAAAATCCCTTTAAAAAGTACAGGCCCTTGCGGCCGGGCGCGGTGGCTCAAGCCTGTAATCCCAGCACTTTGGGAGGCCGAGACGGGCGGATCACGAGGTCATGAGATCGAAACCATCCTGGCTAACACGGTGAAACCCCGTCTCTACTAAAAATACAAAAAAATTAGCCGGGCGAGGTGGCGGGCGTCTGTAGTCCCAGCTACTAGGGAGGCTGAGGCAGGAGAATGGTGTGAACCTGGGCGGTGGAGCTTGCAGTGAGCTGAGATCCGGCCACTGCACTCCAGCCTGGGGGCAGAGCGAGACTCTGTCTCAAAAAAAAGTAAATAAATTAAAAATAAATAAATAAATAAATAAATAAAAAGTACAGGCCCTTTGCCCTTACAATTCTATTATTAGAAATTTATCTTAAGTAAATAAGCAGGTAAGTTTATTTAAATGTCTTAACAAGGAGCAAATTCAGGTTTTATAAGGCCTAAAACTCATACAATTGGGAAGGGGTATTATTTATTATCACCATGAGTACTATTTATTATACTTTAAAACAGTGAAGATCGTAAATTATACACGTATATTTTACTTCAATTAAAAATTATTTCAAAAATAACTTTTTTTAGAATTAGAAAAGAAATCACAATGTACAAGTTTTTTTTAATTGACAATATCCCAAACATCACAGGATCCAGAAATGCAGCATATTTGTATTAATTTTTCTAAATTTTTGATAGCATGCTTTTTTATTGCCTCTGCATGTAACTATTTTTAATATTATTTTCCTATAGATATACAGAAAATAATTACATTCTCATTAGCATATTGATAAAAATGAGCTTTACGTTATTGATGATGGGATGCATAATACATACAACTTTACCCAGTGACACATTTCCTATTTGCACTAATTCTCATCTAAAAGCGGAAAAAAAGAGAAAAAACATCATGTTTATCATGGCATATGCTGCATTTTTGAGTATGCTCCTGATAGGAGAGCATAAAACTTCTATTTTGACTAGGCATCTATGAAAAACCACATTTTACAAGTCTGATTGGAAGATTTGAAATGTATGAAATGACTTCATACATTTCAAACTTTGTTTCTCCTTCACTATACATATACTTCCAGAGCCACATGCTATAGACCACTTTCATACCAAAATGCAACCACTGACCTTGTATCTCTGCATCAAGATGCTGCGTGAACTGGGATGGTGAGCAAAAGAGTATTCAGAAAAGCCATTCCTACAGCATAAAGCTAGCAACAGCTTTCCACAAAAGGGATTGGAAATCATAAAAATTATCCTACTAAATTCAAATTTAAGGTATCTGCAGCTGGACTTATCTCTAGTTACAACCCAAAAATATCTGTGGCCTTTTAGCAACACCTGATGAATGGGGAAATCTGACAGACAGGAAGCTGGAAGGGAAAAAGAGTTATCTCAAATGAATATCATTAAAATATCTTACTTTTGTTAACTTTACAAAACTTTCCTCCTTCTCATGTTCTTTTGCAGAATGATTTTTTTCCCATCTGACTTACTTTTTAGTACTCCTCAAGGCTTGATTCTGAGACTTCCTATCTCACTCTCCTCTCTTTCTAAAAAATCTTACCTACAACACTGGATTAAATTGCCTTCCACATGCATATGACTCTCAAGTTTGTATTTCTAACCCAGGTTATCCCCTTGAGCCCAAGATCTGTGCGTATCCAATAGCTTACTCAACATTTTCACTTAGATGTCTCAAAAGCACCTCAAATACTTTATGTCCAAGGCAGAACTCATAATTAAACACCCTCAACCACTTATTTCTCTTCCAAGAGGAGTATATCTTAGTGAAGGCACCATCTTTCCACAAAGGGCTGAACCCAAAAACCTAGAGCCATGTCCTATACCCAACATCGCTGAGTCCAGCTAATTTTACCTATTAGTTATCTCTCAACATTGTCTGCTTCCTTTACTCATCACTTACCACTCCCTCACCCCCACCCCAATCCAAGCTACCCTTCTGGCTGTTCCATGGCTTCCTATTGCTTAGAGGGCCTACACTCAAAGCCCTTCATGATCTATTCCCGACACACAGTGGACTTTTCTTGACTTATTTTTCAGCACTCTTCTCCCTTTACATTTTTTATATTCTAGTCACAATAGATTATCATGCCTAGGTATAACTAAGTTTTATACCTCTGTCTTTGTTCATCATAATTCTGTCATTCTAGAACCTTCTTGCCTACTTTGTGCATCTGTCAGACTCTACTTATTTTACAAGGACCAGCTCAAATATCTCAATAAAATCTTTCTGGACTTTTTGATTTGCTCTACCGTTTTCTCTCTGCACTCTCCTCATCCCACCAAAGAAATGGCACTTTATATGCTTTTATAGCTCTAATGGTTTTATAGCTCTTTGTACATACCTCTAGTGCAGTACTTTTATATTTATTAATTTATTATTTATTTTCATTTAATTTTTAAAAAAATACAGGGTCTTGTTCTGCTGCCAAGGCTGGAGTGCAGTGGCACAATCACAGTTCATGGCAAACTGGAGGTGAGAGCATCACTGGAGCCTAGGAGTTTGAGGTTGCAGTGGGCTATGATTTTGCCACTGTACTTTAGCCTGGGTGACAGAGCAAACCTCTATCTCTTCCCCAACAACAACAACAACAAAAATAGGGGAAAGAAAAGAAAGAAAGTAAGTACAGGGGTAGGGCTAGCTTCAGTAAGAGATAAGTAAGACCTTGAATGAGGTCATTAAAATTCCAACCCATCCTCCTTTTATCTCAGCTGTCTGTCACTCATTGACCTAAATTGGGTCACGTGGTCATTGTTGAACCAATCTCTGAGGCCAAAGAAAACCAATCCTCTAGTAGGCTTAGCCAGAACTTAGCCATATACCCATGATTGAGCTTTGAATAGAGCCAACAAAGACTAAGAGGTGGGGACAAGATAGTTCTGCAGAGGAAAATCAAGACCTCCCACCAAGATGCTGAATGTCCAAGATAATAAATGTATACAAATATAAAGTCCTTTCAGAAAGTTATAACTAACCTTCATTTCTGGCAGAATTCTCAGTGTCACTTCACTTATTTAGATTTCATAAAATTTAAAATCTACTTCTAAAAATATTCTGAAATTCTTAAGAATGTTAGGCTGATGTTTCCGAACATCCAGCGCAATACCTAGTATAGAGTGGTGGCTCGAGCAATGTATGTTAAATAAATAAAAGAATGAATTAATAAATAACACAGTCTGTCAGAGGTCTAAAATAATGTGTAGAAAATGTCATATACAAAGACATACATTCATCAGATCAAGAAATCCAGATATCTGCTTTACTCTAAAGTGTAATTTATCATTCATCAGATCAAGAAATCCAGATATCTGCTTTACTCTAAAGTGTAATTTATTATTTAATGAGTAAGCAAGTCAGACACAGCTTGTGTTGGCTTAAAGAAACATCTGTAGATTTTTGCCATCTCCTTTTCAATTTTTTTCTTTCAAAGAAATAGTTGAGAATATGAGCCATGGCTTTAAATTCTTGTCTTCACTTACTAAAATAAATGTAACATGATCACATATGAACCCAAATTGTATTTTGGACTTATATTGATATATTATAGCATCCATGGCCATGATCAAATCAGAGCCTGACCTAAGCTGACACTACAGAAATGCTAACTACCAAGTAGAGTTTTGCCTGAGCCAAAAGCAATGATGCCTATTTGTATTGGTCTTAAAGGGCAGAAATTTTCCTTATGAATATCTCTGGCAGACTAACTCTTGCAAGTTAGTTTGATTCCATGACTTCCCTAACACTTATTCATGACCATGAGAGTTATTAGAGAAGGCCATCAGCTCAACGAATTTATAAGATCCAGTGTCAAATCATGAAGAGAAAGTGAACTCCTTGATATCAGAGTCAATATTTTATTTACTTTTCTCTCCTTCTAAAATAGGGCACAATCTCTGGCACAATGTTTCTCAAGAAATAATTCTTGAATTGACATGCACACATACACACAAATATATATCTTTATAGCTTTATATGTTGATTCACATTCTGCCAGCTGTTAAGCTTTCTGTAGGCACAATCACCTACAAAAGGAGAATGTGGGGCAGATCTTCCCATACGCACAGCTACCAAGAAGCTTACAAGGCAGGTGTGGGTTGGGGTAGATAAAGGATCAACTTTTACATTATGCAATCTTTTCTTGTATACAATCTTCCCTATTCTTTGAAGAAGAAAACCTTGAAAAACTAAACTGTGTTCTTTTAGGTCAACATGGGAGATTAATTAAAAAAATGAAATCTGTTTTCTTCAGGAGACTTGCTGGAGTTTGCAGGGGAACCTGAGTGTTGCAGAGAGGGAAAATCAAGATAAGGCTAGCCAACTTTTCTCTGCAAGTTCTACCAGCCTGGGTTCTCTCACAGTCACCCAAATCTCCTTCCTCAATTTGAAAAAAAATAGGGAAGCAGCAAAAATTCTCTCTAAATATATATCAATTTAGAAAGATAATAAAGATGATAGATACCAAAACAAATAAACAATTCCTATCATTGGAAGCATTATTTCTGTAAATTACATATTAGACTCAGCACTAATCTTATTTTGCCAACATATCATAGATAGCCGTTCTTAATATATGCTTTAAGCTAATTTCAGAAATGTTTTTTCATTTTCTAGGAAAAAACGATTATTGATTTATCATCTGTACTTCTACCAAATTTTTTTAAGTTAAAAAGGAATTTCTGCTTTCCTTCTTGATTTCATGATACTTTAGGGAAAGTTTATAGCAAAATACTAGCTTTAGATGTTCTTGTCTATACTCTTACTGTCTCAGAAACAAATTCTATGCCTAAAAGAATCAGTTTAAGGCATCACTAAGAACATTTTGGTTCACTGATATATAACTCAATATATCCTCAATGTTTATGTTATAATTCAGTAGATAGAACCCAAATAAGCAAGTAAGAAATTAAGGCACTGAGGGAAAACAGCTCTAGGAAGTAAAATATGAAGCTCACAAATAAGAGATACAACAAGTTTCAGATTTTAAGGTTTGAAAGGTTTGAAGGAAAGGACTGCTTCTCAGATATGTTCCAAAGGGGAGTTGACAATTTCAACATATTTCATAACTATTTATTGATTTTGCTTAAGTCCAAAATGTGGTACAGATAAACATTTTATTTATTATTTTCTGTATTTCCTGGTTTTTTTTCCCCTTGACTCAGGCTACCACTATTCAGATATTTTGGGGCCTATGTACTTAAAATCCTGGTTCATTCTGAGGACCTGAAGGCCTAGATCACTCTGGTAATTTTTTTATTCCACGTCTGCAAATCCTAATCAATGATCACCTGCACCATAAGAAAAATCTCTTCACTGGTCTTTCTGCCTCCAGTGTCTCCCTGCTGAGATCTCCTCTTCTCTCTGCCACCATTTACTCCCCAGATCTGATCACACAGTCTCTGCTTAAATGTCCTCAGCAACTTCCTATTGCCTTCAGGTCAGGGCATTCCTGGACCTTCACAGTCTGACTCCAACATGTATTCCACTCTCATTTTCTCCCGGCCCTCACACAAGTGACCCTGACCCACACCTATGAAGTGAAATATAAAGCCAAACAACAGCTCTCTTCCTTTCCATCATAAATTTTTAAAAATCAATTATTGTCATGACAGCTAGTCAAACTTTTCAGGTCAGCCTTTGCATCTGAAATATTTTCTCTTTCTTGGTTATTTAGCATCATTTTCAAAAAATTTGCCTTAATGTAAACATGTCACTTGTTGTACTGAAGTCAAATTAGCAAATATTTCCTAAATGTCCAATGTCTAACATGAATATCCAGCACCGATTTTGTTCTATGGAAATGTGAAGAGGATAGACATTCATTTCTTAACTGCTGAGATTATAAAAGAGAACAAAACTCTCATCACACTCCAGGATACCAGACTATTGGTTCACACTGTCAAAGATGAAACTGTTCCATTAGGTGCTTGGTAATGAAAGAGTTAAGAGTAAAGTGTTTAACAGATGAGTTCCAGAAAAACGTATTTTCCATAAACCTTTGCTGACAATATATCAAATCATTGGTAAAATGGGACAATAAAATCACTACTTTAGTAACCCAATCTTTGCATTAGTTTGCCTACCTTTGAGAAATAAATACTAACATTAACTACTTTCATAAAGCAAAACAGTATCTCAAAGCTCTGAGTTATTATTTAAAATACAATAAAGTCAAGTTCATCATATATTATTATAGTGGATTTTTAAAGAACATAGCCGGGGCATGATGGCTCATGCCTGTAATCCCAGCACTTTGGGAGGCCGAGACGGGCAGATCACTTGAGGTCAAGAGTTCAAGATCAGCCTGACCAACACGGAGAAACCCCATCTCTACTAAAAATACAAAATTAGCCAGATGTGGTGGTGCATGCCTGTAATCCCAGCTACTCAGGAGGCTGAGACAAGAGAATCGCTTGAACCTGGGAAGTGGAGGTTGTGGTGAGCTGAGATCGTGCCATTGCACTCTAGCCTGGGCAACAAGAACGAAACTGCATCTCAAAATAATAATAATAATAAGATAGACAAAACATCAACTGGTAAATCTCATCTAATGAATACTCACAAAGCTTTATGACAATCACTTGACAGAATGTAAAGATTTTATTTCTGTGATTCTAAGAATAAACTGTACGGTAGGCTGAGGCAGGAGGATCACTTGAAGCCAGGAGTTTGAGACTAGCCTGGGCCACAAAGTGAGACCCCATCTCTACAAAAAAAGTTAAAGAATTAGTCAGGCATGGTGGTGCACACCTGTAGCCTCAGCTATTCAGGAGTCTGAAGCAGGAGGACCACTTGAGCCCAGGTGTTCAAACCTGCAGTGAACTTTCTAGCCTGGGTAGCAGATGGTGACCTTGTTTCTAAATAAGAGAGAGAGAAACTAAAAAAAAAAAAAAAAAAAACTGTAGAAAACTAATATAAGTTCAGTATCTCCAGTTCCTGTATAAGTTCTGATTCTGACTGAAACTGAAGAATTAACTTTGTTTAAAACAATAAAATAGCCAGGTACAATGGTTCATGCCTATAATCTCAGCACTTTGGAAAGCTGAGGCAGGAAGACTGCTTAAAAAAAATATTTTTTTAATTATCTGGGTATGGTGGCACATGCCTGTGGTCCCAGCTACTTGGGAGGCTGAGGTGGGAGGATCGCTTGTGCTTGGGAGGTCAAGGCTGCAGTCGGCCATGATTGTGCCACTGCACCGTAGCCTGGGTTACAGAGCAAGACCCTGTCTCAAAAAAATAAAAATAAAAATAACAGAATAGTCTAGAAATAATCTTGAAGTTAGGTTTTCAATTTTTATATTCCTTAAAGTGAAGGTGTTTGAGAAGCTTGAAAAAGTAAAGTGTGTTCTTTTAGGTCGACCTGGGGGGATGAATAAAAAAAAAGAAATCTTTTTTCTTCAGGAGACTTGCTGGAGTTTGCAGGGGAACTTGAGTGTTGCAGAGGGGGAAAATTAAGACAAGGCTAGCCAACTTTTCTCTGCAAGTGCTCCCAGCCTGGGTTCTCTCACAGTCATCCAAATGTCCTCCCTCCATTTCGGATGGCTGTTCCCTCCTTCCCACAAAAGCAGTGTGCACCAGCCCACAGGGTGTCAGCTCATAACCTGTTTTGCTCCTGGCACTTCAAGAAGAGTGCACACTCTCTGGGGTTTAGAGACCATATTTGGAGAGACCACTTTTTTGTTAGCTGAGAATCCCCATTTGCTGGGCAAAATGTTCAGCAACACTGGTTCAATGTCTCTAAGAGCAGATCTAAATGGGTATTTAGTAACTGCATGAATCCTGAGAAGGGAAGACTACTATACTCTGAGTAACTGTATGCTATAACTGTATTTTAAAGGCTGCATCAGTATTTTAAAGCCTGCTAGGATGAACTTGAAGCTTCATCTGTAAAAGGACAAGACTCTTGTTTCAGTTCGTAATTCCATGAGGTGGCTTCTGTGGTTTACCTTCCCTTTCAACATTTGGCATTTTCCTGGGTTTCTTTTACAATTAATCTCAATTAAATTACTTCAGGAGGCTGCATGTGGGTGAATGTGGGGGTGTGGGAAGAGAGAGTTAATTTTGTAGTTGAATAAATTCCACTTAGAACTTTATAAAGTTTTCCCCCAAGTCTCACATCAAGCTCACAGTGCAGAAATCATAGCACACAGTGTTGCTTTTCTTTCAGTCTGCTCCTGTGTGGGACTCTAAAGACAGCAATGGGATCTGTAAATAGGTAACTGCTGTTTGAGCAACAATCCTACCATTGTATAAGTTATTTACTTAACAAACCAGAGTTCCAGGACAAATATGATTATAATAAACAAAATACACTCCCTGCCAAGAAACAGCAATGAATCACCATTTACAAGTTTGACAGAATAAGTGTGGGCTGTTCATTTTGTCAGTACCTGTATATGATTTGGCAGTTAGGACTTTAGGTTTCTCATTGCTCAATTTAAAGCTTATTCTTAGATCATTCAATTGATCGATTAATTATGTGAAATTCAACAGCCCTCTCACAATATCATTATATTTGTACTGCTATTCATAAAGTGACTAGTGTTCCTGAAGCTAATTTTTCTGATAAACTTGAGAAAACAGATTAGAGGCTGATTTACTCTTAAACAAATTCCTTCAGTGCATGTAGGAGACAGACTGTGCATGCTCATAAAATGAAAAGGCCGGTAGCCAAGCAGGCAAGCAGATATTAGCAGCTGCACAATGGCTATCTTGCAAGTAAGCACCATATTCAATACCTGGGTGAGTTGTAAATGAGCTTAATACAGATCAGAATAGCAAAAAAAAAAAGTCTTGGCATGAGTCCCAGTATGCATCCTGAGGAAGCCCAGGATAAAGGCAGAAGCAGTAATCAGAGTTAAAAGTAGAATACTGAATAACTACTCTGAATAACAGCGAATACTGAATAGTATAGAAAACTGGAAAACAGCCTCCATGGCCCAAGCCTCCTCTATCTGGAAATAAGATTCACAGAGGAGTAGAAAGGATAGGAAATCTCGTCCCACAAGTATTCATAGGGAAGCTACCACATGCACTGTGTAGGACAGCCATGGACTTGGACAAACACAGAGAAAGCGGAGACAGGCATTGACTAACACAAGGCCCAGAGTCATTTTGGGAGCCCTGGACAAAATACAAATGCTCATCCTGATTAACACACTCTAAATCCCAAAGAGGATCCATGAACCACCTGGGACCTACAAAGGATCCACAGAGGATTGTAGAATGCTTGGAGCCTCAGCTGGTCTCTGAACCTTAATTAGAAAAGCCCCAGAACTTTCACATGGAGGGAGTTTTGCACTGTGGCTCCTTAGCCAGGATCATCTCCCCTCAGGACTCACACTGCCACAGGCTAATCCATAGATCCCACACTTTTCCCCATCAAGAACATCTTTTTGTTATTTTTTTTTCTTCCTTATGGATACTATGTTTTAAAATCTCCACCTATCTGGCAGTGAGCCGAGATTGCGCCATAGTACTCCAGCCTGGACGACAAGAATGAAACTCCGACTCAAAAAACAAAACAAAACAAACAAACAAAAACTCCACCTATCTCTAATTTTGTTTTATTGTCAATGTTCTACTTTATTTATTTATTTATTTATTTATTTATTTATTTATTTATTTATTTTTGAGACGGATTCTTGCTCTGTCGCCCAGGCTGGAGTGCAGTGGCGCGATCTCTGCTCACTGCAGCCTCCGCCTCCTGGGTTCACGCCATTCTCCTGCCTCAGCCTCCCAAGTAGCTGAGACTACAGGCGCCTGCCACGACGCCTGGCTAAGTTTTTGTATTTTTAGCAGAGATGGGGTTTCATTGTGTTAGCCAGGATGGTCTCGATCTCCTGACCTTGTGATCCACCCGCCTCAGCCTCCTAGAGTGCTGGGATTACAGGCGTGAGCCACCGCACCCGGCCCTTTATTTATTTTTTAATTGACAAATAAAAAGTGCACATATTTATCATGAACAACATGTTTCAAAATATATATACATTGTAGCATGGCTAAACTGAACTAATTAACATGCGCATTCCCTCACATATTTATCATTTCTGTGGTGAGAATACTTAAAATCGACTCTCAGCAAGTCTCACTAAATTCAAAAAAGTTGAAATCACGAAAAACTATATTCTCGGACTACAGTGGAATAAAATAGAAATCAATACCAAGAAAATCTCTCAAAACCACACAATTACATGGAAATTAAACAACTTACTCCTGAATGACTTTTGAATAAAAGACAAAATCAAGGCAGAAATAAAAATAAATCTTTGAAATTAATGAAAACAGAGACAAAACATACCCAAATCTCTGAGATGCAGCATAAGCAGTGTTAAGAGTAAAGTTTATAGCACTAAATGTCTACCTCAAAAAGTTAGAAAGATCTAAAATTAACGATCTGACATCAAGCCTAGAGGAACTAAAAAACAGGAACAAACTAACCCCAAAGCTAGTAGAAGAAAAGAAATAACTGAAATCAGAGCTGAACTGAATAAAATTGAGACCCCAAAAGCCATACAAAGAACCAACAAAACCAAAAGTTGATTTTTGAAAGGATAAACAAGATCAATAGACCACTAGCTAGATTAACAAACAAACAAAAAAAGAAGAAGAAGAAAGAAAGAGAGGAAGAAAGACAGAAAGAAGACCCAAACAGATCCAAATAAGCAAAATCAGAAATGATAAAGATGGCATTACAACTGATTCCACAGAAATACAAAAGATCCTCAGAGATGATTATGACACCTCTATGCAAACAAACTAGAAAATCGAGAGGAAACAAATATATTCCTGGAAACCCACAATCTCTCAAGATTGAATTAGGAAGAAATTGAAACATTAAATGGACCAATATCAAGATCTGAGATAGAATCAGTAATAAAAATCCTACCAACCAAATAAAATCCCTGGACTATATGAATTTACAGCTGAATTCTACCAGATGTACAAAGAAGAGCTGGTACCAATGCTACTGTAATTAGTCTAAAAAATTGAAGAGGAGGGATTTTTCCCTAATTCTTTCTATGAAGCCAGCATCACTCTAATACCAAAACCTGGCAAAGACACAATGAAAAAAGAAAACTACAGGCCAATATCTTTGATGAACATAGACATGAAAATCTTCAACAAAATTCAACAATACATAACAAATTCAACAGTACATCAAGAAATTAATTTACCATGGTCAAGTAGGATTTATTCCTGGGATCCAAAATTGGTTCAACATACACAAATTAATAAATGTGATTCACCACATAAATGGACTTAAAATCAAAATCAAAAGATCATCTCAATAGATGAGGAAAAAGCTCTTGATAAAAATCCAACATCCCTTCATGATAAAAACCCTCAAGAAACTAGTCATTAAAGGAATATTCTTCAAAATAATAAGAGCCATCTATGACAAACCTACAGCCAACATCATATTGAACAGGCAAAAACTGGAAGCATTCCTCTTGAGGACTAGAATTAGACAAGGATTCCCACTCTCACCGCTCCTATTCAACATAGTACTAGAAGTGCTAGCCAGAGCAACTAGGCAAGAGGTAAAAAAAAAAAAAAAAAAAAAAAACATATAAACAGGAAAAGAAGAAATCAAACTATCTCTCTTCACTAATGATATGATTCTATATTTAGACAATCCTAAGGACTTTACCAAAAGGCTATTAGAACTGATAATTTTAGCAAGGTTTCAGGATGTAAAATTAATGTACAAAATTCAGTAGCATTTCCATAAACCAATAATGTACAATCTGAGAGCCAAATCAAGAACATAATCCCATTTACAATAGCCACACACACACACATACAAATAAAGTACCTAGGGATACATCTAATCAAGGAAGTGAAAGATCTTTATAAGAAGAACTACAAAACACTGTTTAAAAATCGTAGATGACACAAACAAATGGAAAAAAAATTCCATGCTCATTGATTGGAAGAATCAATATCATTAAAATAGCCATATTGCTTAAAGCAATCTATAGGTTCAACACTATTTCTATCAAAATAGCAACATCATTTTTTACAGAATTGGAAAAAAATATGCTAAAATTCATATGGAACTAAAAAAGAGCGCAAATAGCCAAAGTAATCCTAAGCAAAAAGAACAAAGCCAGGCTGGGCACAGTGGCTCACACCAGTAATCCCAGCACTTTGGGAGACCAAAGTAGGTGGATCACCTGAGGTCAGGAGTTCAAGACCAGCCTGATCAATACGGTGAAACCCCATTTCTACTAAAAATACACAAATTAGCTGGGCATGGTGGCATGCACCTGTAGTCCCAGCTACTCCAGAGGCTGAGACAAGAGAATTGCTTGAACCAGGGAGATGGCGGTTGCAGTGAGCCGAGACCACACCCCTACACTCCAGTCTGGGTGACAGAGTAAGACTCTGTCAAAAAAAAAAAAAAGCCAGTGGTATTACATTACTCAACTCAGACTATCAGACTATACTACAAGGCTACAGTAATTAAAACAGCATGTACAAAAACAGGCACATAGACCAATGGAATGGAAAGGAGAATCCAGAAATAAAGCCACACACCTATAGTCACCTGTTCTTCAATAACATCAACAAAAATAAGCAATTGTGAAAGGACTCCTTGTTCAATAAATGGTGCTGGGATAGCTGGTGAGCCATGTGCAGAAGAACGAAACTGGACCCCTACCTTTCACCATATATAAACATTAACTCAAGATGGATTAAAGATTTAAATGTAAGACCTCAAACTGTAAGAGTCCCAGAAAAAAACCTAGGAAACACCATTCTGACCACTGGCCTTGGGAAAGAATTTATGACTAAGTCTTCAAAAGCAATTACAACAACAGCAACAACAACAACAAAAATCAACAAATGGGATCTCACTAAACTATAGAGCCCCTGCACAACAAAAGAAACCATCAACAGAGTAAACAGACCCTACACAATGGAAAAAATATTTGCCTCAGACAAAGGTCTAATATCCAGAATCTAAGAGGAACATAAACAACTGAACAAGCAAAAAACAAATAACCCTGTTTAAAAATAGGCAAAAGACACAGACACTTCTCAGAAGACATACAAGTGGCCAAGAAACATGTAAAAAATGCTCCACATTACTAATCATCAAAGAAATGCAAATCAAAACCACCATGAGATACCATCTCACAGTAGTCAAAATGGCTATTACTAAAAAGTCAAAAAACAACAGATATTGGCCAGGCTGTGGAGAAAGGAGAATGCTTATACACTGTGAGTGGGAATGTAAATTAGTGAAGGCACTGTGGAAAGCAGTTTAGAGATTTCTCAGGGAACTTAGAACTACAATTCAACCCAGCAACCCCATTATTGGGTATATACCCAAAAGAAAACAAATCATTCTACCAAAAAGACACATGCACTTGCACGTTCATCGCAGCACTGTTCATAATAGCAAAGCATGGAATCAGCCTAGATGCCCATTAACAATGGATTGGATAAAGAAAATGTGATATATATACACCATGGAATACCATGCAGCCATAAAAAAGGGTGAGGGCGTGTCCTTTGCAGCAACATGGATACAGTTGAAGGCTATTATTCTAAACAAATTACTGCATGTTCTCTCTTATAAATGGGAGCTAAACACTGGGTACTCATGGATGTAAAGGTGGCAACAGTAGATACTGGAGACTACTGGAGATGCAGGAGGGAGTAAGGGTTGAGAAACTGTTGGGTACTATGCTCAGGACCTGAGTGACAGGATTATTTGTACCCCAAACCTCAGCATTACACAATATACCCAGGTAACAAAACTGGACATGTACCTCCTCAATCTAAAATAAAAATACAAAAAAAAAAATTTAAAAAAAGATATTGATAAAATTCTCACCAAAAGCACACAAAATATCTTGTTTTATTTAATCTACATAGACTAGTTCTGGCTAAGCGTGTTGTCTCTGTTAGCTTTTTTGAATTATTTAATTACTCATGGCTCTCCACCTTTTACCAACACCTCAACTCTTACCACCACTACTTACCACCACTTCTCAGACTGCGAGGGGTCAGGAGTTCCTGTGTTGGAAATTGTTGGGTTAAATAGCTACAAATTTGCAAAGGACCAGAAAACAAGAGTAGTTCAGCCGCAGTGAATGTCATTGTGAGATGTCATTTTACCATGTTGATTTATACATAAAATTTTCAGGCTAGTGCTTTTGTTTTTAGTGTGAAGACCGATTTCCTCAAATTGCCCTCTTAGTGCAAAGTTGTGTTTGTTCTGAGGCTTGACACAACAAATCACAGGCAGTACCCAAGAGACCACACAAACCAACTACCCTCCACACCCTTCACACTCAAGGTGGGGCACTTGCCTCACCCTGCCAGCCTGAGGCCATGTCCTGAGATCCTTAGGGGAAGGAGCAACCAGAGGCAAATCTGTTGGGGCAGGCTGCTCAGGGGCATGCCATGGAAGGAGCTTGAGACTTGGAGCCAGAAGACCTAGGTTTGAGCCCCAGCCCTGACTATGACACCTATCGTAAATGCGATATTGAGCAAAATAACTAACATCAGCCACAAGGGAGTAATAGGGACCTTAGCCCCAGCTCCCTATCTCCATGAGATGTCAGAAAGACCTGAGGTATAAGGAACTGGCCATTCAACAGAGTAACCTGATCATTTCTCAACCTGCTCCATGATGTGTCTGAGAACATAAAATCACTCGTCAACATATGTTGTCTCTTCTTTTTTTTTTGAGACGGAGTCTCACTCTGTCGCCCGGGCTGGAGTGTAGTGGCCGGATCTCAGCTCACTGCAAGCTCCGCCTCCCGGGTTCACGCCATTCTCCTGCCTCAGCCTCCCGAGTAGCTGGGACTACAGCCGCCCGCCACCTCGCCCGGCTAGTTTTTTGTTATCTTTTAGTAGAGACGGGGTTTCACAGTGTTAGCCAGGATGGTCTCGATCTCCTGACCTCGTGATCCGCCCGTCTCGGCCTCCCAAAGTGCTGGGATTACAGGCTTGAGCCACCGCGCCCGGCCGTCTCTTCTTTATATAATTTTGCTTTATTTTCTCCTAAAACTCTTTTGGGAAATTCAATGTCTTCTATAGACATCTATGTATTTATCTTAACCTACTGTCTTAGGGAACCATAGAAAAAGATGGGTGGAATGTTATTTGAGAGAGTGAGATGTTGACAGAGAGGAACAGGAAAGCGTGTGTTTTACTTGGCAGATTGAAGTGTGAAAAACTGAGTATCGAACCATAATAAAGAATGTTCTTTTACATTTTTTTTTCTTGCTCTCCCAGAACATATTGCTAAAGTTTTCCATGCCTGGTCTATTTGGAACTTGGCTGTATTTTGGTATTTGTGTGACAATGTCAGAGTTGCAGCCCGTCATTTCACATTCTGTGAATGACACCAGATCTATTTTTCATTCAGGTTCTAGAAAAATCTCATATTACTTTCATTGTTCGGAACCATGGCCAGAAAGCCACCCCTGTGCTCTTGATTTAGCTGACGCAAAGCGTTTCACTTATCAACGGCTCACAGATCTTCCCTAATTGAAAAAATGCTGAGAAGGACAGGTCTCTAAAGATTCCCCATCTCAGATGGTCTGCCACAGACAGGTGGCTATTTGAAAAGTGTCTTGGATTGGAAATTTATTAATTTATTCCAGGGCTTTAAAAATTAAAGAATATGGCCAGGTGCAGTGGCTCATGCCTGTAATCCCAGCACTTTGAGAGGCCAAGGCGGGTGGATCACCTGAGGTTAGGAGTTTGAGACCAGCCTGGCCAACATGTTGAAATCCTGTCTCTACTAAAAGTACAAAAATTAGCCGGGTTTGGTGGCCGGCACCTGTAATCCCAGCTACTCAGGAGGCTGAGGCAGGAGAATCGCTTGAACCCAAGTGGTAGCAGGTTGCAGTGAGCTGAAATTTCACCATTACACTCCAGCCTGGGCGACAAGAGAAGGATTTCATCTTTAAAAAAAAAAAAAAAAATTAAGGGATACTTTTATGAAGGCTTTATATTTTAATATCTTTTTGATACTTCTCAGAGCTTCAATTTTCTGAAAGTTTAGGCTGCTGGGAACTGTGTGGACTAGTTACTACGCCCCTAAAATATTTGTGAGGCATCTCTTTACACATTTCAACAGAAGAACGTTGTAAATGCTTTTACGGCACTTTAATCAGAGTGACCATACATCACAGTTTGGGAGAGACCTGGCTTCTGCCTGTTGAACCATCTCCTTTCACTCCTGTTGAATGATATATTATATGGTCACTCTACCTGTAATGCACTTAGTTATAAATGTCAACCCTGGGGGAGACATGAAAGACACACAATTGATTAAAAACAGAAATTTAATAATAAATTGAAAGCTTTTTTTTTTTTTTTTTGAGATGGAGTCTTGCACTGTCTCCTGGGCTGGAGTTCAATGGTGCAATCTCAGCTCACTGCAACCCCTGCCTCCCGGGTTCATGTGATTCTCCTGTCTCAGCCTCCCAAGTAGCTGGGACTATAGGCACATGCCACCACATCCAGCTAATGCTTTGTATTTTTGGTAGAGCCGGGGTATCACTAGGTTGGCCAGACTGGTCTCAAACTCCTGACCTCATGATCTGCCAGCCTCGGCCTTTCAAAGTGCTGGAATTACAGGCATGAGCCACCGCATCCGGGCCTCTTGGCAAGAAAGTATGACTCTTTTCTTGTGAAATCTACTCACTAAGTTGATCTAAATTTACTTTCTGTCTTTTCTTTCCAAAGGCCTACAATGGGAAAAGCAAGAACACTTTAACTTTGCCTTGATCTCCAAGGTGAAGAGAAGATCCTGTATACCCCAGACAGGATGCAGATTCATCTGTCACCCAATACAAGGGGCATTTCCAGGAAAGTTTCTCTTTTTCCAAGAAATAGAGAAAAAGGCTATAGATTTTATTTTCTGAAGAGGAGCTCCAAGGAGCCAAAAGACACTGCCATAAACTAGGCAGTGCAATGCAATAGAAAAAAGGACGTATCATATGAAGACAGGCAGAAATTGGTAACTGTGAGTATTCCCCATATTTTTCTTTGACCTGCAACCTCAGGGATAAATAGATAAAAAGGAGTTACTATGAGAAGCCAAAAAGTTTAGAATGAAAAAAGAAAGAATGACAATTAGGATAAAAGGAAGGATGTTGGAGTGAAAGGGGAGGTTGGAAGGGAGGAGGGAAGAGTGCTAGCAGCTGGGTTTGGAGTTGTTAAATATGTTTAGGAGAGAGAGTTTAGGGGACATGTTGCTTAGGCTGCCTCCAAAAGTAGTGACAGAAATATGAGCTTAGGGTTTCCTAAAAGGGAAAAGATTTATCATCACACATGGAAACTCCACAGTAAGGAGGTAGGGTTAGGTGATTCCGATTCCAAAGGCTCTTCAAGGACGTCCGTCCATCCCTCTGCTTTGCCATGCATACCAATCTAAAGATGTGTGGTGCACCTGCAGGCTGGCCTACTTCCCTCAGCTTCCAGCAGAAGCAGTTCTGTTTCTTCTCCTGTGTCTTCTTTCTAATTAGCGAGGACCATCTTCCTCAGAAGCTTCTCAGCAGCCTCCTCACATCCCATTGACCTGGCTGGAACTGCATTTCCTACCTATGCTTACACAATTCCCTGGCAAGGAAAATCAGCCCACCAGATAACCTAGACCCACCATAATTCACCCACCTGGGGCTCAGGATAAGGTTCCCCTACTCGGAAACCCATTGCAGTGAGGTGTAGTATAGATTCCTATTAAAAAAGAAAGAAGCAGAATAAAGAGTGTTTGGTTTGTGTGACTGCTGAATTGTTTTGCCCCCCAAAATCAGTATGCTGAAGTTCCTAGCCAGTACCCCAGTACCACAGAATGTAATCAGGGCTGGTCTTTAATGTGGTAATTAACATAAAATGAAGTCACATGAGTGAACTCTAATCCAATATGACTGGTATCCTTAGAAGAAGAGGAGATTGGGACACAGACAGGTACAGAAGGAAAACAACATGAAGACACAGGGACAACATGGCCAGTGGCACAACAAGGAGACAGGCCTCAGAAGCAGCAATCATGCTGACACCTTGATGGTGGACTTCTAGCCTCTAGAACTGTGAGGAAATACATTTCTGTTGTTTAAGCCATTTCAGTTTCTGGTATTTTGTTATTCCAGCCCTAGCAAACTTGCATAACATACAACCAGGAACTTCTGTAATAGGAGAAGAAATCGGAGCTGGGAAAGGATTTTTAAGATGTTTTGCTAATCTAAACATTGTTTATCAACAACTGCTAACATTACAAAAGGAGAGCCAAGCAGACATTATATATCTCCTGGCAGAGGCATACCACACTACAACTAATAAAGCAATATTACCAAAAACAAAAAAGGAAGGAAAAAAGGAAGAAAGGACGGAAGGAGGGAGGGTGGAAGGAGGGAGACAGGGAGGAAGGAAGAAAGGAAGAAGGGAGGAAGGAAGGAGGGAGAGAGGGAGGGAAGGAGGGAAGGAAGGAGGAAGGGAGGAAGAAAGGAAGGAGGGAGGCAGGGAGAGAGGAAAGAAGAAAGGAGGGAGAGACGGAGGAGAGAAGGAAGAAGGGAGGGAGGGAAGGATGGAAGGGAGGGAGGGAGAGAGGAAGGAAGAAACGAGGGAGGGAGGGAGAGAGGAAGGAAGAAACGAGGGAGAGAGGGAGGAAGGAAGGAAGAAGGGAGGGAGGGAAGGACAGAAGGGAGGGAAGGAGGGAGGGAGGGAGGAAGGAAGGAAGGAAGGAAGGAAGGAAGGAAGGAAGGAAGGAAGGAAGGAAGGAAGGAAAGAAGGAAAGTTGACCCTGAATTTAACCAAGACACTAGATCCAACTACCAATTTACAGAAATAGATAGTTACAGAGAAAAATGTTAGCTACTGGAATGCAATCAGCAAAATCCATATTATGGGAAACATTACAGAGCAGACATCGTTGGATTGAGGGACTGTCCAAGACATGAGACTTCCAGTGCTAACACAGGGGAAGTCCTAGGCAAACCAGGACAAGTTGGTCATGTTAGCCTTCTCTTTAACTGACAAATTGCAAGAGAAAAAAAGAGATGACAAAGGAATCTATACTTTAAAAATATTTAACGATGTATCAGCCAATCATGATAAGTGGACCTTATTCTGAACAAATAAACTGTTATAAAATTTTATGAAGCAATTTTTTATTTATTATTTTTTATTGTTTATTTTATCTTATTTATTTATTATTTTTTTATTGTTAATTTTTAATGCAAAAAGTTTTTCAATGCTTTTTAAAAGAGTGAATCCTTCTGTTTTAGAGATCTATAACTTAAATATTTGTGGATAAAGTTGTATGATGTTTGAAATTTGCTTCACGATAACACGGGAGGAGGAGGAGTGGATTGGAGTGGAGGATCGTCCAGAAGTGAATGGCTCATCCAAGTGAAATAGGATCATCCAGAAGTGAATGGTTGTACAACTGGGGGATGGGTTTACTATACTATTTTATCTAATCTGTACAGGATGAAGCTTTCCATAATTTTTCTTAAAAACAATATCTTTTAAAGATTTTTTTTCATACATTAAGAATACATTCTCCAATTTGTTTTTTTCTTCAGAGGTCGAGTATGTAAATCAACCTATTTGTTGTTGGGCTATGTTTTTTTGAAGACATCTGGGCCAAAAGGCAGCCCTGATGATATTTGGAATTATATTTGAAAAAGTACATGAAATGATAATCAGGATTTAATAGAGTCCTGGGAATTGATTCTATTTTATTTATTCCAGAATAGCTGAACTAAGAAGGTGGGATTTCAGCAGCTTCTTGAATGAAGGATGCAAGTCCTATTTATAATAATTTGTCTTCCTATTTGTCCATTGCACTCCTAGCTAATACTATTATCAATTTCATTTAGAAAAACATATTCTGGTAATTTTTAAAATACAAGCAATTCACTTTGCAAATAATAGGAATCAAGATATCACCCTGAAGTGTGTTCTGAATGGTATTAATAGCTGTCATGGGATAAGGGTTCTGTCAAATTTAAGAATCACTAAATTAAACAAAATCTTGGGAAATACTTTTCATTCCCTGCAGGTGAATATACACTGTGAGTCTCTAAGTAGAACATCGTTTACCCCCTATCTTGCAGTCTAAAAGAAATGGTGCTTCATGACACACATGTTGGGAAGCACTGACTTGTTTTCACGTTTACATATTTCTTAGTCAAATCAAAGCTTGACGTGACCATATTTCAGACCAGATCAATCTGGACTAAATATCAAAGAAAGAGAATACGTAGTAAAAATTACCACCAGTCGGGGGAAGGTTAGGGCTCTTAATCTTCTCCACAACTCCCAGCTGAACTCCAGGTAATGAAAGCTCCTTTCTCAGCTTTCCTGCCAGCATTCGTTCAATCCCTGCTGCAAGCTGAAAACTGTGCTAGGTGTTTTGAATACAGTATCTCATTTAATCCTCATGGCAATCTTCTGATTTAGGTATTACCAATTCATTTTGACAGACTAAGAAACTGTGCCTTGAAGACATCAGGCAGCTTGCCCTAAACTTTCCACCTAGTAAGTGGAGAAGCTGAGATTCCAAGTTCCATCCCTTGCTTTCTTCTAACTCTCATGAGAACCCCTTTATCAGTTAAATTCCTCAATCCCCAAAGCCTAACTCCCTCCATCCCTCCACATCCTTCCCACCTATCCTTCTTTTCCTGATGCAAGTGTTTATTTAGCAGCATGGCAAGTTTTCCTGGATTGATTCAGGTGTAGAGATTCAAATTTCTTCCCAAAATACCGAGTACCCTGAATCACTATTATTGCCCTGCCTGACAGGGTAATTTAAAAAGCAACTTAAAGCACATTTAATTCCCCCTACAAAAAGATCTGGAATGCAGAATGCTACACCAGTCCAGCCAAATGGGGTTCTGGAATTACCTTTATTTGACCTGATTACACCAGCTGCCCTCTTCTTGCTCCCCTCTCCCCATGCCGCCATGGTTATTTGGTGCACAGGGATTGGAGACAGCGAAAAGTAACAAGTTCTACTTTAAGGAAACCAATTATTTGCCATAGTCAGGACTCAGAAGACGCAGGGACAGAATGTGGAGTGTTTCAGAACCTCCAAACATTCCTCCCTGTGGCAGGAGCCCGGGATAACTTTGCAGCTGCAATTCTAGAGGATATTTTGGCACATGATTTACAGGCTCAGGTAGCATAAATGGACCTTAAATATCATCTAGTCCATCTAGTCCAGATAAGCTCAGGGTATTTCAGTGACAAAAGCAGGTCACGTTGGCTACGGAGCAGGACTTCATACTCCCATTCCAGTCCTTCTGTAATGAGGGCCTTCCTTTCCCATATTAATTATTTTCTACAAGAAATGCTGTTTTAAACATGTTCATCTACATTAGCCTTGTAATAAAATAGTTATGAACACAGGCTTTGCAGCTAGACTGCTGAGGATGGGACCCTAGCTTCATCATTTCCTCATTTTATGACCTTGTACAAACTTCTTAACCTCTCTGAATCTCAGTTCCCTGGTTGTAAAATTGGGGTAATAATAGATTCTACCTAATAGAAATGTTGCAAAAATGAAATGAGATTAACCATGTAAGGCATTTAGAATAGAAACTGGCGCCTAACAAGTACCCAGCAAACGTTAGCTATTATTCCTTACACCATCCATTGAAGCCATTTTATTTTAATTATTTATTTTTTTTGAGATGGAGTTTTGCTCTTGTTGCCCAGGCTGGAGTGCAATGGCGTGATCTTGGCTCACTGCAATCTCTGCCTCCTGGGTTCAAGCGATTCTCCTGCCTCAGTCTCCTGAGTAGCTGGGATTACAGGCATGTGCCACCACGCCCAGCTAACTTTGTATTTTTAGTAGGGACGGGGTTTCACCATGTTGATCAGGCTGGTCTCGAACTCCCGACCTCAGGTGATCCACCCGTCTCGGCCTCTCAAAATGCTGAGATTACAGGCGTAAGCCACTGTGCTCAGCTAAATTTTTTAATTGTTGTAAAAAAAAAAACACACATAACATAAAATTTACTATCTTAACCATTTTTAAGTCTATAGTTCAGTAGTCTAAGTATATTCACATTGTTGTACAACAGAACTTTAGAACTTTTATCTCTTGCAAAACTAAAACTTTATACTCATTAAACAACTCCCTGTTTCCCCCTCCTCCCAGCCCCTGGCAACCATCCTTTTACTTTCCGTTTCTATGAATTCGACTACTTTAGATACCTCCTATAAATGGAATCGTACAGTATGGTTCTTTTGGTGGCTGTCTTATTTTTTTATTTATTATTAGCATAATGCCCTCAAGGCCATTCATGTCATAGCATGTAACGGGACATTTTCCCTTTTTAAAGCTGAAAAATATTCCATTGTAGGTGTACAATACCACAATATTGTTTTTCCATTTATCCATCAGTGGCCACTTAGATTGCTTCTAGCCTCCTGGCTATTGTGAATAATGCTGCTATAAACATGGGTGTACAAATATCTCTTCAAGACCCTGCATTTCATTCTTTGAATATATATCCAAAAGTGGGATTGCTCGATTATATGGTAGTTCTACTTTTAATTTTTTGAAGAAATGCCATACTGTTTTCCAGAGTAGTTGCACCATTTTACAATCCCACCAGTACTTCACAAGCGTTCCCATTTCTCCATATCCCTACTAACACTTTCCTTTTTTCTTTGTTTGTTTTTGATAGTTGCCATCCTCCTGGGTGCAACATGATATCTCATTGTGGTTTGAATTTGCGTTTTTTTAATGATTAATGATGCTGAGCATCTTTTCATATATGCTTCTTAGCCATTTGTATATCATCTTTGGAGAAATGTTGTCTAAGTCCTTTGCCCATTTTTAAATCATGTTAGTTTTTGTTATTGTTGGGTTGTGCAAATTCTTTATATAGTCTGTATATTAACTCCTTATCGGATATATAATTTGCAGGTATTTTCTCCTGTTCTATATGTTGCCTTTTCATTCTGTTCATTGTGTTCTTTGACACCCAGAAGTTTTTGAGTGTGATATAGACCCAGTCTATTTTTCCCTTTGTTGCCTATGCTTTTGACGTCATATTCAAAAAAACCACTGCCAAAGTCAGTGTAATGAAGCTTTCCCCCTATGTTTCCTACTAGGTTTTATGGTTTTGGGTCTTACACTTAGGTCTTTAATCCATTTTAAGTTTTGTGTAAGGTGTAAAATTAGGCTATAGCCTCATTCTTTTGCATGTCAATGTTCAGTTTTCCCAGCACCATTTATTGATGGAGCCACTTTTAAACGTCCTTTACACATTCAGAAGTTAATGTTGAGTTTGTTTGTTTTAATGTGTGTTTACAGTGTGCTGTCAAACGTTCTGAAAAAAATGATCAGAGCATGGGACTTTCTTTGTCATTTCTGAGGTTATTTGCATGATTTGTTCTGGAATCTAAAGGAAAGAAGACCATATGGTAATGTGAAAGCAGGCTTCTAGTCTATGAAGGATGAAAATAAAGACCTGGACCCATCTTTTCCTTCCATCCTCTAGAAAGAGACAAGGGGAAAGGTATTTTACCTTAGGGCAGGAGAAATTTTGGATTAGAGGATGTGGAAAATATAACCAAAATAACCAAAAGCCAAATAACCAATAACGAAAATATAACCAAAAGAAAGTTCTGTCAATGTGTAACTGGTAAAGTGTTCTGAAACAGCCTTCATTGATCTTTGCAACAGATAGGGTACCCTCTAACTGAGTTATACAACAAGGTGGAACTACACTAAGGATTCTTGTTTATGTGAATTTAATTTCAAGGCTCTGCTTAAAAAACTGATGGAAATTTAGGTTGCTTCACAATCTTTTCTATATCCAACAATTAGAAAATGAACAGTTATTAGATCTCTGCATTGCTTGATCTGTTACACAATCACTTCTATAATATCTCTACTTTAAAATCTTAATTTTACATTAAAAAGAAAGGCAAGATATATTCATTACAAATTTGAAAAACACAGAAAAGCATGAAGAAGAAAGTTAAAGTCACCCGCCCTTCAGTGATAGCCCTCCATCCAGAGATAGCCTTTCTTAATATTTTATTTTGTTTCCTTCAGATATGTATATACATCATGATCGATGGTAGTTAGGTAGGTAGGTACTTGTATAAGCCCTTTTTTTTTTTTTTTTTTTTTTTTTGAGACAGAGTCTTGCTCTGTCACCCAGGCTGGAGTGCAGTGGCGTGATCTCGGCTCACTGCAAGCTTCGCCTCCTGGGTTCACACCATTCTCCTGCCTCAGTCTCCAGAGTAGCTGGGACTACAGGTGCCCACCACCATGCCCAGCTAATTTTCTTTTTTTTTTTTGTATTTTTAGTAGAGACGGGGTTTCACCATGTTAGCCAAGATGGTCTTGATCTCCTGACTTCGTGATCCGCCTCCCAAAGTGCTAGGATTACAGGCCTGAGCCACCGCGCCTGGCTCCCCCACTTTTTTTTTTAACAGAGTCAAAATAATACTATGTGCATGTGTGTATATATAACATGAAAATCCTTTTGTGTTATTATAAATTCTTTGAAAACAAGATTTAATGTCTGAATTAGGATTTATAGTTTAATACTTATTCTCTTACTATTTTCTAGAAAATTTCCAATTTTTTTGATTTTATAAAACACTGTGATACTTGGAACTTAGTATCTGTTTGCATCCATGATTATTGCCTCCAGGCAAAACCTTAGAAGTAGAATTTTTGGATCAGAGATGAAGAAAAGAAAACTTTAAGAATCTTAATACGCCTGTCGAATTCTTTTCTAGAAAAATAACACTCGTTCTAGTTTATACTCTCATGTACAATACATAAAAGCTCCATCCCAGCTCGCCCTCTCAAACTCTAGATAGAAAAATGATAGGTTGAAACTAGTGTCTGTTTATTTTTCATTAACTTTCACTTCCGAAAGTTAAACTTTTTTCTGATGTATGTTAATCAACTAAATTTCTTTGTCAATTTTCTGCTATCTACTGATTTAAATTGTTTAAAAAATTAATAACAGGCTGAGTGCAGTGGCTTGTGCCTATAATCTCAACATTTTGGGAGGCTGAAGCAGGAGGATTGCTTGAGTCCAGGAGTTCAGAATCAGCCTGGGCAACACAGTGAGACACTATCTCTACAAAAAATAAAATTCAAAAATTAGCCAAAAGTGGTGGCACATGCCTGTAGTCCTAGCTACTTGGGAGGCTGAGGTGGGGGGATCACTTGAGCCCAGGAGTTCAAGGCTGCAGTGAGCTACGACTGCAACATTGCATTCCATCCTGGGTGACAGATTGAGACCCTGTCTCTTAAAAAAAAAATGTAATAATAAAACTTGATTATCTATATTACCAAAAGTCCTAATCCTTTTGCATTTCATATGGAGAACTTTCTCTTTTTTTGTATTTAAAATGTTTAATCACAAGATATACACTGATATAAAACATCTTAAAAAGACAGGGGAAATATTCTAGTGCCCATCCTACACACACAGTATTTGACAAGCTGCTGTACTCTTTAAGAATGCCAAATTTCAGACTCATTCCTGCCCCATTCTAGAGCTAAAATCAGTCATCCTAAACAAATTCTGGGATTGCCATTTATACTGGTGAGTAGGCATCTGGATTAATCAGACCTGTTGAGCCAGAGGTGTTCAGAGCTTCTTCAGCCTGCTTCTCCTCTTTTGTAAAATGGAGGTGATCATAATAATAATACTTCTCACATCATGTATTGTGAGAAATAAATGAGATAAAACATGTGATGTGCATAATGTAGTGTGCTTGCCATAGAGTACTTAATTAATACCTAATGACAATGATCCTGTATCTGTAATGACCTGATTAATATGACTCCCACTGAGGGCCTAACCTACCCTCATCACAGCACTCAAAGGAAGGAGCTGTTGAGTAACTAGGAGGTCTGCATTATTCAAAGACAGCAGAGTCATTTTAGATTGACAATGACTCTAGACAATTTAGATTGGCAATAAGAGCTTTCACACTGATAGGTTTTATACTATCATTCCTACAGGGCACGATGCAAATATGAATAAATATCTTAGTTGCCTTTGACAGTGGAATCTCCGTCTCTTTTATTTTATATTCCTCATTTCATATTAATTCTGGAATAGCAGGAAAAGTAATGATAAAACTCTTCGTTGAGAACATGATATAACAGTTTGTGTATAACTTAAATGTAAGTACTGATACTGCAGATATGTGATCTATGTGATTCAAACTTAGGAAAATGTTGCATTCAAAGAATCACTTTTCAATAGCCACTTTCTTCTGACACTAACTGAAAATTACAAAAGCAATTTTATTTCTTAATGACATATCTTGGGAATCCTAGTAGTAACTCTTAACAATACTTTTCTACTTTCTGTTCTCTCCTCCCCATTTTTTTTGCACCTTTTCCAGACTCTCCAGAGCTCAATTGCTAGAGTTCCCCAGCAAGTTTCCTATCTCTTGTTTTAGCTCTCCTTCTTCTTTACCTTTATAACTCACTTTTGCTTAGTTATTTCTCTCAACTTCTGCTACCTGGGTTCTGCCCATCTCTGTCCACTCTTTAGTCTTCATCCTCAAAGTCTGGTATCTGGTCTAAAAATGGCAAAATCTCCCTGAAGTCACAGGGCAGGGTACATCCAAGTAGGCATGACCAGGCTATTATCCTCAGTATTAATTAGTCTAGCCTAGGATAGAATGAGGGGCAGAGATTTTCAGGATGGGGAGAAATGGGAAGAAAAGGATATGGGGAGTTGTGACATCCATCTCAATACCATGTTAATAATGCTTAGTCCTTCTATTGTTATAAAAATTATTAAGTCTGTAGGGTAGGTATTAACATTCTGTTTTTACAGATGAAGACACTGTGATGTAGAAAATTAACATCATTAATCTATGCAAACACAACTAATATTTTACCAATTCAAGTCTGTTTAACTTTCCTGTTGTGAATCTTCTATGTGAGATAGAAATGTTCCTCTGAGCTAAGTGTAAACAAGTTTTACTTTAAAAAAAAGTATGAACAGAAATAAAATGAGAAGTCTTGTACAATAGTGAAGGAAAACAGAAAGATATTTATAAGGAGCCAGGTGTCCCTATGATCTAACTGAACAACAAATTTCACTTTGGGCAATTTTAGTTGCCTGGCTAAGTACATGAGGCTTTAATAGCTGGATTCTAGTGAAAGTTTATTATTATGACAGTACCTTCTTGATCACTGAATATGAGAATGTCTCAAATTTAATAAGTGCTTTCCACAATTTATCAATGGAATTCAATGACACAAAATGTTGAGAAAGATAGTTTATATTATTTTTCAGGTGTTGTTATTGCCAAGACAGTGAAGAATCTAAAATCCTACCCCACTTGAAATCATCTAGTTAGCTTGTCATAATTTTATGGATGGTGACAGAAGGCATGAGATTCCTGGGTCAGAGACAAAGAACTTTACTTCTTAGAGTAATAGTGGTAAGCAGAGTATCAGCATTTGTGAAGGTTTTCTGAGACTCTATCCCAAAGGGCAATGCACGTGGAATATGTGACACCTGTTCATGCAATGGGCAATGCTATGGGGGAGGAATTCTGAGTGTTATAGAAGAACCCAACTCTATAATAGCCAGTAAGCTTACCTGACAGTGAGCCCCAGAGGAAGATATTATCTTCATTGTCCTTGGCAGAAACAAACTTGCCCTTTCCTCAGAGAGAAGTATTATCTTTATCTTCCAAGGCTATTTTCTTTGCAAACATTCTTAGAAGATTGTTTAGGGGGGGAAAATGGCAATTTTTTTTTATACTTTAAGTTCTAGGGTACCTGTGCACACGTGCAGGTTTGTTACATAGGTATACATGTGCCATGTTGGTTTGCTGCACCCATCAACTTGTCATTTACATTACATTAGGTATTTCCATATGGAGATCTTTCTTAACTCACCTCCTGCCACTTCTCACCACCCAAACTTCCTCATATATAGTTTGTTCCCACCATACTAAATGTCTTGCTGTTACACGACAAAGTAGACTCTTATGGCTCTTTGTTTATTCCATGCCCTCTATTTAGAAGGACATTCTTCCACTTTCCACCTAAGAGACTCCTACTTACATTCTAAGAATTAAGTATCCCTTCCTGGAACAGACTTCTGTTATTTTTGCTTGATAGCATCCATTCCACTTTCTTCCAGTAATTGCACCTTGATTTCTCTTTGGGAATTACCCTTCCCTCATTGCACACAGTTTTGATTGCACTGTAAATCAAAGAGCCTCCCCTGTTTTATCTAAGCGGTAGGCAAGTGGCCCACACTGGACTTTCTCTTAGCAATCTTGAGGGAGGCAACGCAAGGGCAGAAAATATTTGGAGTTGATTCATCCTACAGTAACTCTCCCTAGGAACTGTCCTTTAGTTTCTGATACCTAGATGCTCAGAACTCAGCAGTTTAGGTCCTTTCTGAGGCCTGGTTCAGCTTTCTTTCTTTTATTCTTTTTCTGTGAGAAATCCATATCCTTCCAGGAAACTGATCCCTCTTTGTTTTCTTTCTCTCTTTTGGTTTGTTATCTTGAAGAGGTTGCTGTTACTTGTAATTAAACAGGTGATATTAATAACTTACATTTTTCCTTCTTGCATCCCTTTCCAACTCTCTCAGAGGTCTCTGCCATCTTTCTGTGGTCCACCCCCACTCTGTACATTGCACTTACACTATAATATAGTTATTAGTTTTCTATTTTCCTTCTCATATGTGATTCCCTGACAGGCAAGTACTGCTTTTCCTGGAATGCCTAACACAGAACCTGAGACATTTTAGACAGTCAAAAACGTGGGCTTAATTTAAAATGATTACTAAACTTCGCTACTCAACAGTCATTTGTCTTCCTAAAAAGTGGGAAAATATTTCAAATTCGTCGCCAAACGTCTGTGAGTATTTTAGTTTGGCTTAAATTAAAAGCAAAGTCCATCAAAGCAACTGAAATGAAATAGGCGGGTAACTCATGAACTCAGGTGTAGAAATTTTATAAGATAGAATAATATGAAAAAACAGAGAAGGGCCTAGCTGCCACAAAACTGTAATCTCCATCAGAAAAAAAAAAAAAAAAAAAAAACAGAAAACAAAAAACAAACCAAAGAAAACTTCCAAGAATGATGCTGAAGCACATTAGAAAGAAGGGCAACTTTATCACAGAGCTTCCTGGTGAGGTTCCTACAATTAAAAAAGCCAAAGTAAAGATGAAAGGCACAAACATAACCGGCATGCATCTTCCATTCCAAATAGAAAATCACTTTGATTATAATATATTCACAAGGAAAAACTGAGAAATCCCTTAGCTAGAAGGAAAGAAAAGTGAATATAATAACATTTTAAAGAAAAGTGAATATCTTGTTTTTAAGAAAAGTTAATATCATACAAGTTACATTTTATCTTTCTGAAAATTTATTTTCTCCAGACTGAGAAAGCATTATGACTAAAGCATAGATACTAGAAAAATAATCAGTTCCAATTTTTTTTCATTAATGTTGGGTACAAGCTGCTACTTCAAAAATATCTTCATCAGATTTCAATTATTGTGTAACTCCATTTCCCATTTCCCAACTCCTAAAATGATGTCAATTTATCATTCTCAGGAATGCATTCTCATCATCTTAGAGGAAATTGTAATTAAATAAACCCTTGGTGAGTTCATTCCTGAGGTGAGCACAAATCCTTCTAATTCCCATGGAAATTCCCAAAAGAGTGAGAAGTGCCCAGATTGCCAGAGATCTCCTTTACAAAAGGATAGTTCGCAAACTAAGGTTATTTTTCGGAGCACTGCCTGCAAATCGAATAATGCTAGAAATGCTTGAAGTACTAAATAGGAAAATTTGAATATGTAACTGTGCATGAATATGTGAATGTGTCTTAGTGGAAAGCTTTACAAATCGAAACTTTATCATGGGATTTCACTTCCTTTACTTGGTCAAAGGCATACCAGTGACTATAAATTATTTCCCATCTAGAATGCTCTTTCCTGTTCTCTTTGAAATCCTGAATCCTACAGATTCTTATGTGTTTTGGTCTATAATGCTTCCCTGTTCCCTTTGAAATCCTCAATCCTACAGATTTTTATGTGTTCTTAGCCTTGTAAAATGTCAGAGGCTGTTCATTTTATAACTCCACTATCAGCCAAGTACTTCTAATGGGGGGCAAATGTTACTTACAATTAAATTCTTTACTTATAGCACAATTACTCATTTCCATCATTCTTAGAGCATATCAAGTGTCCTCCATAAAAGAGCCCAAGAGAGAGGTCCTTTTCAGGTTTATTGTATTTGAAAAGTCACTGGTAATATAAAAATCAGAAAGGTTTTTTGAGATGGACTGGTAATTAGAGCAGCAGACGAAATGCTGGATTTCTTGAAGTCAGTTCCAGATTTGGACAGCTTCTTTGTACATCAGCCTCCATTTGACATAATGAAGAAAGACAGCACAGTGGTGCAAATATATAATGATATTTCAATAGAAAAAGGGATTTCATTGCCCAGGCAGAACAGAATCAAGTGCCCCTTAATTAATGCAAGACACACGATTCCCCAATTAGGCCATTCTGAAATTTATCAAAAACATTGCTCTCTGCAAATGGTTCTTAACCTAGCTATACTTTAAAATTACCCAGGGAGAGTTAAAACAAAATAAAACCCAGTAAACCTGGTCTCCACCCCCAGGGGATCTGAGAATCTGATTCAATTGGTCTGGGATGGCATGAATCTAATATGTAGCCAGGGTTGAGGAGCTCTGTCATAGGGAATCAAAGTAATCAAAATGATAGTAAAGGCACAAAACTCACATTATGGAGACATTTATCTTTAATTACCCTAAAGCATGCAAGACCTATGAGTACTAAAAAAGCAATATTTTCCTAACCTACCACATCAGGACCAGTGGAGCATAATTCAATTTTTGGGAATTAGAAAGCTGCTTCCAAAAATTACTGGTCTCTGTGATCAATTCTCTAGTCAATTTGACTCTTTTTATTAAAACAATGGGAAAGGTTCATTGATGTTTTAATCTTAGATTTTTCCTGGGTAGGAATAATAATTCTGTAACTACAAGAGTCATCCAATTCCATGTTTTAATGACAAGCATGGTGGCATTTATGCTTTTATAGCCTGGAATGGCTTTTTTGTTTGTTTGCTTCCTGAGAATTTAATGAAAGCTGAGTATGTATATACATACATAATTTTATGTAGAATTTCAGTGGGTTCACAAATCACCCACAATTCCATGAGAGTTCACAGATCCCAGGTTAAGAAGTCCCGCTTTACAGACTTCTCCATAAGTTATTGGTCATGAGTGATAAAAGATGAAAAGGAGAAAGGGCAATAAATGAAACTAGAGGTGTAGCAGTTAGGACCTGGAAATTCCCAAAGTAGTCTAGGACAGTGCTTCCCAATTAATGTGTCTAAGAGACACTGAAGAGCTAGTTAAACAGCCAGTAGGTCTGCAATGGCCTGAGATTCTGCATTTCCAACAAGGGGCTGGTCCATAGATCAGACTTTCAGCAGCAAGGTACTTAAAATGATGTTATCAACTGCACTGGCTTCTCCTAGCACAAGATAACATAAATGTACAAATATTTCCACCTTTCTTAAAAACTCAGCACTGTATATAATATATGCTATTTCTCCCAACAAAAAAGGATAAAGAAGATGGCAAACTTTACTTCTTTATTTTCAATGGTCTCAGAACTTCCATGGTTAGAACTGTTAAATTCAATAGTGTTTCTTTTCATGGAACTAAACATTATCAATTCAATGGAAGTTATTTTTTTAAATCCTAAAAACAACAGCACAAAACAAAACAAAAAACTTCCCCTGGGTAATGTTGCTCCGGAAAAAATGAAATCCCATTATGTAGTACATTGTGATTTTTAAACCATTTTTGTCTGGAAAAGAATTACACTTCAAACCCAGTTGTGAAACTGAAACCAGCTTTTCTAAACCAGAAAATAAAACAGCCCATTGAGCTACGTGATTCTCCAGGTTATTAGAGACAAGAGACGCAGGCCCTCTCTCTTGTCACACACAAAGGTGCCAGAGGGTTGGCTGCTCACAACCACCTTTGGGTTTTAGTTACAATAATTTTCTTTTAAACAGTATTCTTTCTTATGATTATAAAAGTAATAAGAATAATAAACAAGAGCAATACATGTTATTGTTTTAAAATCTAGAAAGTCTTCAAAGATAAAAAGAATATAAAAAAAAACCATAATTCCAAAACTATTTGTTGAAGACCTACCTATACATTGCTCTATCCTCTACCTCTGTTTTTCCAATGCCTTTTTTTTTTTTTTTTTTGAGACAGAGTCTTGCGCTGTTGCCCAGGCTGGAGTGCAGTGGCACATTCTTGGCTCACTGCAACCTCCGCTCACGTGTTCAAGCTGTTCTCCTGCTTCAGCCTCCCAAGTAGCTGGCGTGTACCACCATGCACTGCTAATTTTTGTATTTTTAGAAGACATGAGGTTTTATCATGTTGATTAGACTGGTCTTGAACTCCTAACCTCAGGTGATCTACCTGCCTCAGCCTCCCAAGGTGCTGCAATTACAGGCATGAGCCACTGTGCCCGGCCTCAATGCATTTTAAAAAATAAATAGAATCCTCTAGTACACAAAGTATTGCAGCATGCTTTTTCCTCCTTAGTACATACAAGGATGTAGAAGGATTTGGTAAATGGCCTTGATGGAGGGATGTTTGTGAGCAGCACAAGGTCATCCCAAGAATAGCGCAAGCCCTTTGTGAAACTACTTGCATTTTATCTCTGCTTTAAGTGTTTGTGCAGTTTTATTTAACTGTTGAACAAGTATATTTTATTTTGGATGTGGAAAGAAAATTCAGACTAACAAATCTATATCCACAAATGGAAATAAGATAAGGCTGAGAGGGTTAGTTATTCCCTTGTAACCTTAAAGAGACAATCATGGAATATCATTCTTGTGCACACTGGGATTAATTAATCTCCCTCTTTTGGTTTCTGCTCTGTGAAGGAAGTGCAGAGAATGGCTATCAAAAGAGAAATGCTAAAACCTCAAGGTGAATTTCATCAGAATCAAACCTTAAGGAAAGGATATAATTCCTTAAACTGAGCAACTCTCAGAGATGGATTTAGTAGAGAAAAGTGCTATTTTTTCCTGCCTTTCCACGTAATTCCAGAGTTAGAGATTGATATAATAGTAAGAGCAAACTGAAAGAAACTGAGAAAAATAACTAAAGATTTGTCTCCTTAAATTTATGAAATAAAAGGAGAAAAATACTGAATTAATAGATTGACTAATTGAACAAAATTTATTGAGCCCCTATTACACTCCAGGCACTGTGCTGAATGAGAAATTCCCATGCAGATAAGGTTGCTGTTCTCTAGTAGCTTACACACCACAGTGGAGGAGGTGGAGATGGGCAATAAATAAGTAAATGAATGAGATAATCGTGCTGCTGTAAGAAAAGAGTAACTTGAAGGTTAAGGGACTAACTTGGAAAAGATCTCCCAGGGAAGGGGTATTGAGTGACAAGAAGCTGATCTGGAAACCAGAGCCAAGAAGAGGAATGAAGACGTGTAACAACCTTAAGACTGGAATGAGCTTGGTATGTGTCAGGAACAGAAAAATCTCTATGGCTGGAGAGTGTTGAGTATGATGGAAAGAAGACGGAAAGGTGTCTCAAAGGAAGACAGACCTAGATCATGTAGGACCTTGGAAGCCAGGGCTGAGAATTTGGATACAGTGCCAAAAGTGCCTGTGGCAGTTTTTTAATGTATAAAAGTGCCATGATCTGATTTACAGTTTTAAAGTATCTCTCTGGCTACCCTAAAGAGAATACATGGTTATGGAGCACTAGTGGAATCAGGAGGACCCAATAGGAGGTTATACCAATAGTCCAGACAAGAAATGAGGGTGGCTTGGATCATGATCAGGATGGTAACTGTATAAACAGAGAGAAAGGGGAGACTGGGATATATTTCAAGCCAACAGGGACTTGCTGATGAATTGATTAATTTGAGTAATGAGAAAAAGATTTGAGGGTTGAACAATGGGGGAATGGTGTGGCCCTTTATTGGAATAGGAAAGGCTTTGGAGAAAATAGGTTGCAAAGAGGCCTAAAATTTGATATATCAATTGGATATCCAAAACTCAAATCAAGTAGAGTTGGACTTAGATAGGGATGCAAGGAGATACAGGTTTATTAAGTATTGGTGAGAAGATTCTATATTATATTTCTTTAAATTTTACTCCAATTGTAACACCTTCATAATTTTCGGTGTTAGAAATACTGGTTAATGTTTATGATTAGAATAAATAATTATACTATTCTTTTAATAAAGTAACAATAAAATTCACACTCTTTTTTTCCTAAGTAGCTAAGCATTAACCCCAGCTTACACAGTGATGTACTTGCTTATTGATACATAACTAAAGGTTTAGAATTAGCCCAGCGCCTCCTGGCAGGGTTGATAAGCAATCACTGTCATTATTTTTTTGATCCCCGGATAACTTAGGAAAGTTCCCCATCGCTTAGAGTTTCCATTATCTTTTTCATCATTATTTTAGAGTTTCAAAGTGTCCTCAGAGAATAGATATAAAAATAAATTAAAGTGGACTTTAAAACTCTAATTGAAATAGAGATGGGGAACCAAAGTTCTCCTTTTCATCCACCTAGAAGACAGAAGACAATTTGAAAATAGTTCCACTTTGATACCATTGTGTATCAAAGAAGAAGCTAAAGGTACCATTTTGAAACTCATTGGGAATGAAAAAAATTTCAACTAAATAGTAGAATTAATAATGGTTTTCATTATGAGTATTTTTTGAAACTGAGTTTCATTATAAAACATTAGAGTCATTTCATGTCTACTTTTTTATAGCCAAACTTGTATGTAAACATTCTTCAGAATAAACTTAGAAGAACTACTCCTAGGTTGCTAAAAATGCCCACGCTGCCCCCATGACAGAACTAAAGCAAATTATATAGAGGGAAACTTGAGATTTTCCATATTCATGTATAATTGTCTAAAACAGAAAAGCTGCCAAGTGAAGAAGAAAAAAAATGAAGCACATGAAAACAAATCTAACATAACACATTAATTACAACTCTTTTGCATGTACAATATAGCTATTTAGAGAAAATAGGTGTGCCCTAAGCAAAACTATGGAAAGTTGTCTTGGGCTGCCCAACATCTCATATTTAATACTAGTCTAGTCTTGTCCTAGACATGACCCCTTTAAATGGATCCATACACATCCTAATGTTGCCTCCTGACTGGTTAGTCTTTCAGGTCACAAGTTGATGCAGAACCACGGTCAGTGGTAAAGGAGATGTCAATACCAGATAGCAAATGCTTCAGTAATTACGATATTGAGAATCTCACACTAAGAGACATATATGTGATCAAGATGGCTTTTCAGAACCTTCCTGATCATTCCTCCAGGATGCTGCCCCCAAACTGAGTAAAATGCTTCCTCTTACAAACAGCAGGAAGAGTCCAGGTTTCTCAGCCCAACATTCAATGTCCTGTATAATTTTCCTCTCTCCAGTTGGTATCTTCAGCCTCTCCTCCCATCCGCTCCTACACAGAACCTCTACTCCAAACTCTTTCTCTGTCCCAGAAGAGAATGTGAATTCTCGCCTCCAGGTTTTTTTTTTTTTTTAATCAGTGAGAATCTCACCTAAGGTGTGAAGCTCACCCTTCTCTCTGCCCAGTCTCAAGTCTTCATGGAGCCTGCCCTGACATCCCAGCTTGCTGAGACCTTTCCTTCTCTAGTATAGAGGCTGTATCACTGGCAACATGCCTTGTTACAAATAACTGTATGACATTTCTTTCAATAGACTCCCAAATCTCAGTATTCACATACCCTTCACTATTTTTTCCCATATTCACATACTACCTGTTATGTTTTGGTCTTTATTGTTTCCTTGAAACCAATTCCCACATTTTTACTTACATTTAATTTTATAGAAAATTTTAGATCATGACTATAATAGGAAGCCAATACGTACAACCTGTTATGTTTTGGTCTTTATTATTTTCTTGAAACCAATTGTCACATTTTTACTTACATTTAGTTTTATAGGAAATTTTAGATCATGACCATAATGGAAAGTCAATAACAACATTTTACATAAATTGAAGATAATTGTAAAATATAACCATTAATATAAACATGTTTGTCTATGTAAGCCGGGCACAATGATTCATGCCTGTAGTCCTAGCCCTTTGGGAGGCCGAGGTCAGAAGTTCAAGACCAGCCTGGCCAAATGATGAAACCGCATCTCTACTAAAAACATAAAAATTAGTCGAGTGTGGTGGCACGCACCTGTAATCTCAGCTACTTGGGAGGCTGAGGCAGGAGAATTTCTTGATCCCGGGAGGCAGAAGTTGTAGTGAGCCAAGATCACACTACTGCACACCAGCCTGGGTGACAGAGTGAGACTCTGTCTCAAAAAAAAAAAAAAAAGAAGTTTGTCTATGCCTACTACCTAAAATTATCTCACATACCTCAGTTTGGGAAATGCTACTTTATGTTGTCATCTCATATTGCAATTTAAGCCTTGCATCATGTAACTTATTATTGTGTATATCTATTTCCCCGAATATACTGTAACTTCCTAAAGAAGGTCATATACTATACTTCACATTCCACCGTGTTTTCAGTCCTGTGTTGCACTTGGTAGGCATTAAATAAATATTTGTTCAGTGAATAAATGTCCACAAATGTATCAATATCCCTAGTCACAGTTTATAGTTATACAATCAGTAAAATGAAAATACTTAAACTTAATAAGCCCATATATTTATATAATGAAATTATATAGTAAACTATCATGGATATAAAATATATTATAAATAAAGGAAAACTACATCGCTATTAACAGGAACAGTGCTAATCACATGGGATTCTGGATCTTAAAATTTTAAAATGATAGCTCTAGATTTTATGAGAGTACTGAACAGGAAAAGATCCAATAGTTAACTGATGTGCCTTGTGTTAGACAAACCAAATAAATCAAAATCCAAGCATACATGAAAGATAAATTAGGGCCAGGTAAGTTACATTGCAAAATAAATTCAGAGTAGTGGCCATTTGAACAACAAATCCTAACAAAATTTTAAATGCAGCTTGACTCCTATTTCAGGAACATATTTATTAGACAAATTAAAGTGTGCCTTACTCATAAAAACAAACACAAGTAAACACAGGCGGAGATAATAAAAAGCTAAAGAAAAAAATCTCAAAAAAAATCTCAGAAATGTTCTCATTTGAACTGGAAGTTTGGTTAATACTGTATCCAAATGTCATTTTTTAAAAAAAGATTCTGAACTGTTACTTCCCAAAGATCAAAGTTTTAATTTTCAAAAGAAAAGTTGCCAAGAAGAATTTTTAAGACAAAGTAAATAAAGAAACTAGTTGGGATGGTGGGAATTATTCCAGATCCCTGTGCCTTCTGTAGGAAAAATAAATAAAATCTGGCAGTCAATAGGCTTTCTGTTATCTATGTCCTTTAACTATTTCAGAGAGGGAAAAATAAGAAACTAAAATCTACTGCTTCCAAATGATTAAATATCTTCCACTAAATTTTTTTTTTTTTTTTTTTTTGAGGCGGAGTCTCGCTCTGTCGCCCGGACTGGAGTGCAGTGGCCAGATCTCAGCTCACTGCAAGCTCCGCCTCCTGGGTTTACACCATTCTCCTGCCTCAGCCTCCCGAGTAGCTGGGACTACAGGCGCCCGCCACCTCGCCCGGCTAGTTTTTTTTTTTGTATTTTTAGTAGAGACGGGGTTTCACCGTGTTAGCCAGGATGGTCTCGATCTCCTGACCTCGTGATCCGCCCGTCTCGGCCTCCCAAAGTGCTGGGATTACAGGCTTGAGCCACCGCGCCCGGCCTCTTCCACTAAATTTATAAAGGTTCCTCCTCAGACAATTTCTTCACTCATTCCCTCAAAACACCAATATTTCTGTATCTTCAGGATGAGCTCTATACAGATTCGAGAGGAAACCTCAACCAGAAACAGACGTGAGTATGTGCTAGTGTAACCTTGCATTCCACATACCCCCAAATATGCATTACGATATGGTGACCTACCCTCCTCCATGGAGAATTATGAGATATCAGAGCAGGAGCAGATCTTTAAAGTCTTCTACTATAATTCCTTTGAACATATGAAAAAAGACTCCAAGGAAAAGTTATTTTCCCAACTTACAAAGATAAACTCAAGTCCAGTGAAGTGAATAGGCCTACTCCTTGCCTGCACCTAGCCACAGTTCAGCTACCCAAGTACTATTCTCCCCTGGTCCACTTGCAAGGTGAGAAAGCAGATCCAAAGAAACACCCAACCCATTCTTTCCCTATTCTTTGCTTCTCTCTTGAAATCTGTTTGCAGAAATATGATATCTGAAAATAGCTCTTATCCTAGAGCACAAGTATAGGACAGCTTTCCAGAGAGTATCTAGAAAGCCACAAATGAAACTTGAGGATGGGGCAGGGTGGCTGCTTGAGAACTGGAGCCATTTTGTAACCCAAGCTTGAGATGTTTCCAGTGGCCTCCACCATCCAGCTGCACCCCTTCAGACTGGGTTAGGTGCTGGGGAAGTACTCTGCTTTACTCTACCACGGTATGCCCGCCACTGAACTGTCATCGTGAGTGGATTTGGCAAGGGAGGCCCTGAGTCTTACCCATCTTCTTATCTCCAGTGCCTAGCACAATGCCTGGTATAGAAAAGATCCTCAATAATGGCTGTTTTTTAAAATTTCCATATATTATTTAATTTCTATTATTTTCCAAGTGGTACATACAAATAACTTGAAAAAAGTCAAATAATCAATGGGATTTATTTTATTTCTGTTTTGTTTGTTTGGTTGGTTTTTTATTGAGACAGGGTCTTGCTCTGTCACAGAGGCTGGAGTGCAGTGGCACCATCTCAGCTCAGTGTAACCTCAAGATTTATTTTTAAAAGCATTACCTTCTATCCATCAATCCCCCAAATATATAATACACATATCTATTTCTCTGAGTTAATCATATTAAACTTTTAGCTATTTAGTTGATTATGTATTTAGTACTTAACTATTTTTTTTTCTTTCCAACTTTTATTTTAGGTTCAGCGGGTACATGTGCAGGTTTGTTACATGGGTAAATTGCATGTCACAGGGATTTGTTGTACTGGTTATTTCATCACCCAGGTAATGAGCACACTGCCTGATAGGTAGTTTTTTGATCTTCACCTTTCTCCAACACTTCACCCTCAAATAGGCTCTAGTGCCTATTGTTCCCTTCTTTGTGTCCATGTGTTCTCAATGCTTAGCTTCTACTTAAAAGTGAGAACATGTGGTATTTGGTTTTCTGTTCCTGTGTTAATTTGCATAGGATAATAGATTCCAGCTCCATCCATGTTGCTGCAAAGGACACAATCTCATTTTTTTAAGGCTGCATCATATTCCATGGTGTATATGAACCACATTTTCTTTATCCAGTCCATCACCAATGGACATTTAAGTTGATTCTGTATCTTTGCTATTGTGACTAGTGCTGAGATGAACATGCATGTGTATGTGTCTTTATGGTAAAATGATTTCTATTCCTTTGGTTATATACCCAGTAATGGGGTTGCAGGGTCAAATGGTAGTTCTGTTTTAAGTTCTTTGAGAAATCTCCAAACTGCTTTCCATAATGGCTGAACTAATTTACATTCCCACCAGCAGTGTATAAGTGTTCCCTTTTCTCTGCAACCTCACCAGCACTTGTTATTTTTTGATGTTTTAATAGGAGCCATTCTGAGTGGTGTGAGATAGTGTCACATTGTGGTTTTGATTTGCATTTCTAATGATTAGTGTTGCTGAGCTTTTTTTCATATGCTTGCTGGCCATGTGTATGTCTTCTTTTGAGAAGTCTCTGTTCATGTACTTTGCCCATTTTTTAATGGTATTGTTTGCTTTATGCTTGCTAATTTGTTTAAGTTCCTTAAAGATTCTGGAAATTAGGTCTTTATCAGATGCATAGTTTACAAATATTTTCTCCCATCCTGTAGATTGTCTGTTTACTCTGTTGATAGTTTCTTTTGCTGTGGAGAAGCTCCTTAATTAGTTCCCACTTGTCAATTTTTCTGTTGCAATTGCTTTTGGAGTCTTGGTCATAAAATCTTTGTCAGGATCTATATCCAGAATAGTATTTCCTAGGTTTTTTTCTAGGGTTTTATAGTTTCAAGTTTTACATTTAACTTTTTAATCCATCTTAAGTTGATTTTTGTATATGGTGAAATGAAGGGGTCCAGTTTCATTCTTCTGCATATGGTTAACCAGTTATTCCAGCACCATTTATTGACTGGACAGTCCTTTCCCCATTGCCTGTTTTTGACAACTTTGTCAAAGATCAGATAGTTGTAGGTGTGTGGCTTTAATTCTGGGTTCTCTAACCTGTTTCATTGGTTTATTTGTCTCTCTTTGTATCAGTACCATGCTGTTTTGGTTATGTAGCCTTGTCATATAGATTGAAGTCAGGTAGTGTGATGCCTCCAGCTTTGTTCTTTTTGCTTAGTATTGCTTTGGTTATTTAGGCTCATTTTGGTTCCATATGAATTTTAAAATAGTTTTTTCTAATTCTGTGAAAAATGTAATTGGTAGTTTGATAGGAATAGCATTGAATCTGTAAACTGCTTTGAGCAGTATAGCCATTTTAATGATTGATTCTTCCAATCCATAAGCATGGAATGTTTTTCCATTTGTATTTGTTGTTTCTGATTTTTTTCAGCAGAGTTTTGAAATTCACATTGTAGAGATCTTTTACCTTCCTAGACAGCTGTATTCCTAGGTGTTTTATTTTCTGTGTGGCTATTGTTAATGACTTTGTGTTCTTGATTTGGCTCTCAGTTTGGACATTGCTGGTGTATAGAAATGTTATTCATTTTTGTACATTGATTTTGTATCCTGAAACTTGGCTGAAGTTGTTTATCAGACCTAGGAGCTTTGGAGCAGAGAGTATGGGATTTTCTAGGTATAAAATCACCTCATCTGGGAAAAGAAATCGTTTGACTTCCTCTCTTCCTATTTGGATGTCTTTTATTTCTTTCTCGTGTCTGATTGCTTTGGCTGAGACTTCCAGTACTATGATGAATAGGAGTAATGAGAGTGGACATTCCTGTCTTGTTCTAGTTCTCAAGGGGAATACTTCCAGTTTTTGCCCATTTAGTATGATGTTGGCTGTGGGTTTGTCATAGGTGGCTCTTATTATTTTGAAGTATGTTCCTTCAATGCCTAGTTTATAGAGGTTTTTTGTTTGTTTGTTTGTTTGTTTGAGATGGAGTCTCACTCTGTCCACCAGGCTGGAGTGCAGTGGCGCGATCTCGGCTCACTGCAAGCTCCGCCTCCTGGGTATGCCATTCTCCTGCTTCAGCCTCCCTAGTAGCTGGGAATACAGGCGCCCGCCACCACGCCCAGCTAATTTTTTTTGTATTTTTAGTAGAGACGGGGTTTCACCGTGGTCTCGATCTCCTGACCTTGTGATCCGTCTGCCCCAGCCTCCCAAAGTGCTGGGATTACAGGCGTGAGCCCGGCCGGTTTTTTTTTTTTTTTTAACGTGAAGGGATGTTCAATTTTATTGGAAGCCTTTTCTGTGTCTGTAAGATGATCTGGTGGTTTTGTTTTTAATTCTGCTTATGTGATGAATCACATTTATTGATTTGCATACGTTGAACCAACCTTGCATTCCAGAAATAAAGCCTACTTGGTCATAGTGGATTAGCTTTTTGATATACTGCTAGATTCAGTTTGCTAGTATTTTGTTGAGAATTTTTATATTTATGTTCATCAGGGATGTATGCCTGAAGTTTTCTTTTTTTCTTGTATCTCTGTAAGGTTTTTGTAACAGAATGACACTGACCTCATAGAATGAGTTAGGAAGGAGTCCTTCTTCTCAGTTTTTTGGAATAGTTTCAGTATAATTGGTACCAGCTCTTCTTTATACATCTGGTAGAATTTGGCTGTGAATCCATCTAATTCAAGGTTTTTTCTGGTTGGTAGGCTTTTATTACTGCTTCAATTTTGGAACACATTATCAGTCTGTTCAGGGTTTCAATTGTTTACTGGTTCATTCCTGTATGTTTCCAGGAATTTATCCATTTCTCCTAGGTTTCTAGTTTGCGTGCCTAGAGATGTTTGTAATAGTCTCTGAGGGTTTTTTGTGTTTCTATGGGGTTGGTAGTAATGTCTCCTTTGTCATTTCTTTTTTCTTTTCTTTTTTTGACTCTCCCTGTGTTGCCCAGCCTTGAGTACAGTGGCATGATCTCGGCTCACTGCAACCTTTGCCTCCTCGGTTCAAGAGATTCTCCTGCCTCAACTTCCCAAGTAGTTGGGATTACAAGCATGTACCACCACACCCAACTAATTTTTTATAGTTTTAGTAGAGACAGGGTTTTGACATGTTGTCTAGGCTGCTCTTGAACTCCTGTCCTCAGGTGATCCACCCACCTCGGCCTCCCAAAGTGTTGGGATTACAGGTGTGAGTGACCATGCCCAGCCTCCTCTGTCACTTCTGATTGTGTTTATAATAAAGGTTTTTTGATTGAATGAAGTAATGATTGAATAAATGTTAATTTCCAATATCTGCCTCACAGGATTGTTGCAAGCTTAAAGCACCTAGTATAGACTGACAGTAGTAAGTACTGAATAAACCTCAGCCTCTTAAAACCTGGCCCCAATCTACTATCTCCCCAGGGCCCATTCCCACACAAGCACCTATTCCCACACAAGTGCCTCTTCTATATGTGTGTCAAACTATACTAGTCACTTTCTCTAATTTACTAGATGTACTAGGTGCTGGGCATTGTGCTAAGCAGTTTATCTGCATTTATCAGCTAATTCCCACAACAATTGTAGAAGCTAGGTACTGTTATTATTTCCATATTGGATGTAAATTCCATGATGACAAATGTATTTTTGCTTGTTTTATTGAATAATTGAATCAACAAATGAATAAATGAATACCAATTTCATGAATGCAGAAATTGAGTCTGAGAGAGATTCAGCAATTAGCCCAACATCACACAGATAATAAATTGTAATTCAAGCCACAATCTGATTGATTTCAATATCGATGCTTTTAATCACTTTCTCATACCCTCTCAACCGGGAGAGTGGTGATTAGGTGATTCTCAGATGAGGTGCTAATTCTTATTTATCCCCTACACCTTGGTAACAAGGTAACAAAGACAAAAAAAAAAAAAACAAACAAAAAAACAAAAAAACAGACTGTATTTATTCTGACTCTAAACTGTAAGGTATTATTTTTTCTCCTAATAAATCAAGGTTTATCAATGTAAATATTTACTTTTATGTCAACACCAATTAGTCTTCCCTGTGGTTCTCAAAGCAATAAAATAATTTGTTCAGGCAACGCCAGTTAAAAAAACAAATATTTCTCCTTTTTAGTAGATTTGTATTGATTCCTATTTTATCTAGATCACAGAAATTATGCTAAGGTAGAAATTGTTTTTTCTATAGCAAACTAAAGAAAATGTATAATTCTGATGCTCTCCTAAGTGATGCTCACTAGTTGAGAAGGTAACAAAGAACTATTATATACAATTCCAAATAAACCGAAGCTTAAATAACTATTTTAAAAAGCAAACAATTCAGGTGAAAATACTCGTATGCAGTCAAATAAATTCCTATAGGATGAACCAATTTTTCCATTATTAAAAACTCTCAACAAACATATGAAAAAAAAAGCTTGCCATTACTAGAGAAATGCAAATCAAAACCACAGTGAAATACCATCTCACACCAGTTAGAACGGTAGTTATTAAAAAGTCAGAAAACAACAGATGCTGGTGAGGCTGTGGAGAAATAGGAACACTTTTACACTGTTAGTGGGAGTGTAAATTAGTTCAACCATTGTGTAAGACAGTGTGGTGATTCCTCAAAGATCTAGAACCAGAAATATCATTTGACCCAGCAATCCCATTACTGGGTATATGCCCAAAGGATTATAAATCATTCTACTATAAGAACACATGCACCTGTATGTTTACTGCAACACTATTAACAATAGCAAAGACTTGGAACCAACCCAAATCCCCATAAACGATAGACTGGATAAAGAAAATGTGGCACATATACACCATGGAATACTATGCTACCATAAAAAACAATGAGCTCATGTCCTTTGCAGGGACATGAATGAAGCTGGAAGCCATCATTCTCAGCAAACTAACAACACAGGAACAGAAAGCCAAACACTGCATGTTCTCACTCTAAGTGGGAGTTGAACAATGAAAACACAGGGACACAGGGAGAGGAATATCACACACTGGTTCCTGTCAGGAGTTCGGAGGCAAGGGGAGGGATAGCACTAGGAGAAATACCTAATGCATGGGGGGGCTTAAAACCTAGATGAAGGGTTGATGGGTGCAGCAAACCACCATGGCACATGTATACCTATGTAACAAACCTGCACATTCTGCACATGTATCCCAGAACTTAAAGTAAAATAAAATAAAATAAAACTATCCAGTGTTTGCATTATACCCATAATTTCACTGTTAATGTTGATATAGTTTTAAACACTCAGTGTTTCATGGGCACTATATTGTGAAGCTGTACTAATAGAAATCAAGGAACAGAGAAGTGCCCTGTAATATATGATACTGAAACCTATGATTCCTATATGTGCAAAATTTTATGTAAAGAAAAACAATGTAAGTAAGCCTCTCCCTATAAATGTTCATTGTTATCAACAATCAAATCTTAGTGACCAAAAGAGGGGTTTGCAACTAATTATGTCAGTACTAATCTTGTAAGTAGCCATTCTCCCCCACAAATCATGCCAGTGGATAGTAAAGAATGCTGATTTTATGTTTTTAACTATATATTTCACTACTTTGTATCTCCTAGGGAATAAATGGGCATTAAAAACGCATATAAATGCAGACCAGTCATTCTAAAGATTTTATTTCCAAGTAAATATTTTTGAATATCTACTATGCATTTGGCATTCTGCTAATTACTAGAAATATAATGTTGAAAAAAAATTGACCTCTGCTTTCACATTTATGCTTAGGAGGGAAGTTATTAATGACATTTCAATCCAAGGAACATTTATTGAATGGTATTATATGGGGAACTTTAATGAACATTAGTGACTTTCAATGAATTCCGGACTAAAGGAATTGAATAAGTAAAGATAACGAGCCAGGAATATGCATTTCGAGTACCGTAAATGGCAAAAATTCCAACGTAAATCAAGCTTGAAACACATGCGCAATTTGTCTAGAGACTCGAGAAGTAGTTGAGACTCAATCCTGAAACCATTCAAACGCCATGCTAAAAAGTTTTGCTTTTATGCTAGAAGCAATAGAGAGCTGTCAAATATTTAAACTGACACGTTCACATTAGGACTGTAAAAATGTAATTCTAGCAATAGTAGTACATAGAGAGAGCAAGAATGAAGAATGTAGAAATATAAACTCTAATTTTTAAAGTTTACAGATCCAAGAATCAGTTCTAGGTCACACCGATAGACTTTGACTCTATCCAATTAGTTACATATAGGCATGAGATTAGAGGGAGGAGCAGAATCAAGGATGATGCCAATGCCTCTAGCCAAGTAGTCGAAAAACTGACCAACAAAGAAACCTCAAGAGGATGATGAAACTCAGGGCACAAACAGAGGAAGTTAGTGAGTTTGATTCAGGGTAGCTAGCATTTGAGAAGCCAGCAGAAGATCCAAACAGAAATGACCTGTGGAGCCTTGGAACTTCAGAAGTCAAATAAGTCTAGTGACCTAGGTTTAGCATAAAAGTGTTAGCTGAAATCATGTACACTAATGAGACTTCCAAGGGATAGAGTGTAGAACAGAAGGGAAAGCAGAAGATAGCAACTTTGGAGACACCACCACTTCAAGATAAAAGAAGGTAAAAGAAGTGAATCATGGGAGGTACAAAAGGGGAAGACTGAGGCAGGCAGTGGACCAGAGTCTTACAGCATGGAGTCATGGCAGTCAGGGGAGGAGTTTCAGGAAGGAGGGCTATCAGCACCATCAACTGCTTCAGAGAGATTAAAAGGATGACCATGATTACTTGATATCTGGGGATCATTATTTATTGAAGCAAATGTAGTTACTATTGTTTGATTAAAATAGTCATCTGGGGATATCCATTCACACATGAGTGATAAAGCTGTCAGAGAGATACAAGTCCCTGGATTCTATAGGATTAAGAAGCTGCATAACAAGTAAACCCTACCTCTTCATGTTCCAACAAACATTGCTGTATAGAAAAACCAGCCATTAGCAAGGCCTTAGGCAACTCACAAGACAGCAGCTACACATGCGAACCTTGAGCCGGCTATTTCATAACAATACAAAAATAGTTACCAGCCACCTACAGTATATTTACTTTTCCTTTTCTTTTCATATTGATTTTCTCCCATACAAACTGCTCATGAAATAGGAAGGAGAAGTCAGTAGTTTATATATATGGATATTAGAACTCATGAGGACTAACTGACTTGCTCAGGTCCCCACAGCTAGTTAATGGCTGTCCTGTCAGGCTAGGAAGGCTCAAGAGTCCCTAGCAATTATCCTATCTTCACAGATACTTTCAGTTTTAGGCAGCTTTTCACAAAGCCATGGAACGTCATCCTGCTACCTTAGCTGACTAAACTAATACTAAATTAAACTGAAATAACTGACTAAAACATAGAGCTGTTCCAAGTTGAAGAACGCCAAATAGGGACATCCTTTATTGACTGGTCATCCACTGTCTAGACAGAGAGAAGGAGATGGGGGAAGCAAGAGGAAGAGAGAGAGGATGGAGGAGGAGGCTGATATTTATAATAAGTCCCGTTATGTAAGGTCACCAGGGTATTTCTCTTCCTGCCCATTAATGTAATAGCAGAAAAGGGACAATAATACCAGTCATTCAACATATTACAGAGCTGGTGGGAACACCCAGACAATTCAAAAAGAAAATTCTAGAAAATAGCAACCTCTAAGTAATTCAGAATAAAAAAAAAAAGGCAGTTATAAAAGGCATAATGTGACAATCCAGTAGTGACTTTCCATTGTGGACTTCTGGGCATAGTAAGAACTAGAAATAGAACCATCTAGACACCAATAGAGTCTCATAAGAAAGTAAGTAATATATATCACTTTCTTGTTTGTCTTCCTCACTTAGATGAAAGTGATACCAGCAGTAGGATATAAAAGCTAAATCCATCACGCTAGGTTTGTATAATAGGTGAGCAGAGCTACAAAGAGAGATTTAGAAATGTCAAGGTAAAAGTGGTAGATAATGTCATGAAAAGGAAAAAGACCACTTAAAAAATGCAGACCATTTGTAGAAGAGGATTACATAAAGAACCCTGACACTGTAGGGCATGCAGGAAAGAGGAGCCTGAGAAAGAATGGTCCGAGAGACAGGAAAAGAACAGTGAGAGAAGGCCAGAGAGATTTCAAAGAGTATCAGTTACTGCTCTAAGACCAAGAGGAGCTAATGACTCAAAATACACCCTGGGATTTGTCTGACAGGTAATACTCAACCTCAGTGAAGCATCCAGTGAAGTGGTGGAGAGAAAGCCAAATTAAACTAGAGTGAAGAATAAATGAAAATGGATGGAATGGCCACATCAGGTGTAAAATCTTCTCTTAAGATATTTATCTTTCAAGGAAAGCAAAGAGAAAGAGATGTGAAAAGAATGGTGGAATTGCAAAAAGGATGTTTTATGATAGGGGAGAGGTTCGCAAGGGGGAATGAGTTAGAGGAAAAGAAAAAGCTGAAAGAAAAAAAATCAATAAAGAAGATGGGTGGGCAAAGGGTCCTATATATATGAGGAGGAGTTGACCCTAGACAGAAGAAGGGACATCAGTGGGACACAGTCTAAGAAGTTAGGACAAGCATCCCAACTGGTAAGTTCACAGGTAAGGACTCCTAGCAGATGCCCTTCTCTGTAACCAATGAGCCAGTTACCAAATGAATGGGACTAGGGTAGGGGTTGGTAGGCACTTACATGGGGAAGAAAAGCTTTGGATCTGCTACTCTGAGAAAAGGGAACGTGTGCCTATTATAACAGCTCTGATGAGAGATGGGGAAAGTTTAATGAGATAGGGCCAGAGTAGAGAAGGCAGTTTGGGAGTTCTGTGGCACAGCAGGCAAGATCTGACAGCCCATTAAATATATGTGGCTGTGACTCAGAATACTCAAGGATACCTCTAAGTTCAAATGGGCTATGGAATTAAGTCTTGTACAGTATATTTTTGTAAATGAAAGAAAGTAAAAAAATCAGTGTATTGTACTTAGTAAGGATAAGTATTGTTTTGCGACTATTTTAGCTATATATGTAAATGTGGTCTGATTTTCTGATGACTGACCAGTAAAGAATGTCTCTATTTGGCATTCTTCAACTCAGGACAGATCTGTGTTTTACTTAGTTATTTTAGTTCAGTTTAGTTGAGTATTAGTTTAGTCAGCTAAGGTAGCAGTATGAAGCTCATGGCTTTGTAAAAACTGCCTAAAACTGATTCTTTCAGCTTTAGGCAGGAGAATTGCTGAGGACTTTTGAGCCTTGCTAGCCTGACAGGACAACCATTAACTAGCGTGGGGCCCTGAGCAAGTCACTTAACCCTTATATGTTCTAATCTCCACATATATATGTAGAAATTTTCAATACCAAAATAGAGTCACTTGTGTCAAACCCTAAGAAAATGGAGCCAGGAGGCTATGAAGAAAGAGTCCTCACGCACATATCCCTGTAACAGGACTTATCAAAAGAACTTGCTGCATGTATGCCTATGACAGAAATGATGCCAGGAACTCCTCAAAAGCACAGCATTCCAGATAAGCTGCTTGCACAAGAACATTTGCCCAAAAACAGCTACCTCCACCAATGAGCTAACGCCAACCCCTGCAACAAGTCCCTGTAACCAATGGCCTTTGTTTCAAAAATGGCTTACATTAATTTCTCCTTTTTATGTTTAAAAGCTTCCCCCTTTCCCCAACCCCTTCGGATCTGTCCATGGTTCACCATAGCAGGATTGCAATCCCTTGCTATTCCTGAATAAACTCCTTTTTGGAAAGTCTGTCTCCGTTGTTATTTTAGGTTGACATATAAAACTAGTGACTTCTTCCTACCTTATGAACAATGTGTTGGGGGTGACCAATATAAAAAGAAAATGAAAATGAAATATGCCGTAGATGGTTGGTAATTATTTTTGTATTGTTATAAGATAGCCAACTCAAGGTTCAGGATGCAGAGATGCTGTCTTGTGAGTTGCCTAAGGCCTTGGTGGTTTGTCTATACAGCAATGTTTGTTGAAACATGGAACACCTACAAAGAGGTAGGATTTTCCTGCTATGCAGCGACTCAATTCTATGGAATCCAGGGACTTGGATCTCTCCCACAGCTTTATTTCTCAAGTGTGAATGGACATCCCCAGACGATCACTAGTATCTCTCCGACAGCAGTTGACAGTGCTGATAGCCCTCCTTCTTGAAACTCCTCCCCTGACTGCCATGACTATGGGTCACAGTCAAAAAAGTTTCAAACCTACTGCTTTAAGGTGGACCAACAAGTAGAAAGCGACATCCTAAAAAAAAAAAAAAAAAAGAATACAAGACATGGAGAAATTTTAGGCATTATAAATCAAGTCTACCCTGATATTCCCAATTCTCTCTATCTCTGATGAGTTAATAGAAATCTAATTTGATAGCTTTAGCTTTTATATCCTATGACAAATGTCCAATCAACTATCTGCATTGTGTCTAACTGTAATTCCTTTTTTAACTGCATCAACCTGTGGCATTGTTAGAAATTAAACCTATTTCTCAGTTTTTTTGATCAGTGAATGGAGTCAAACTGTAACACAGAAGTAAGTATTAGTAAAAATATGGCACTTATTCTGACCTTTGGAGGACAGCTGCTTTCAGAATGATGGGTTTATTCTCACTGATACACTTTTGGGTTTTAAGTTTTAGCCCAGGTTCAGTATCTCTGACATCTACACAGTTCAATGCAGATTTATTTAGTTTTTCTATGAAGACATTGGTTAGATTTTTTAAAAGAAATTCTTTTGAAGCAGAAAATTGACTCCATGTAGATTTTTCACTCTGTTGCACATATTAAACTACATTGATTTGGATGATGGAAAAAAGCAAAAATAAATTGAGAGGTGTGGGGGAAAAGGCCAATAAGGTTACAAATTTCGAATTATAAAGAGTCAAAAGAATATTTCCAACATTTTATTGTCAGAGAAATGAAGAGTCTTACTTGTGCCCTTGAACATGAAAGGTGGAGTTGTCAGTGAATTTCAAGAGTAATTCTCCTCTAAATAGAGGTGAGTGGTTCTCAGTGAGATATGAGGGTGGTGTGAAAGTGCTGTGACCTTAATCCAGTGAGAACTAGACACACACACACACACACACAGCAGAAGCTAGAGTTAAACCAATCTCAGTTCAAATCCCAGCTCCTTCACTTAATAGCTATGTGATCTTGGGCAAGATCTATGTGATCTTACTTAACCTCAGTAAGCTAGTTATTTTCATCTGTTAGTATCTTGGGAAGATAATAATAGCCTTCCAGAGGTTGATGCTAACTGTAAATAAGACAATTTTTCTCAAGTGCTCATCACAGGGCACGGCAGAAAGTACTAGTCCAATATTTACTGTATTAGTTTCCTAGGGCTGCTATAACAAAGTGCCACAAATTGGATGGCTTAGAACAACTGAAATGTATTGTCTCACAGTTATAGAGGCTAGAAGTCTAAAATCAAGGTGTCAGAAGGGTCCTGCTCCCTTTGAGACTGTAAAAGAAAGATCTTTCCTTTCTGTCTTCAGGTTCTGGTATCCCCAGACATTTTTTGGTTTATGGCAGCATAAATCCAGTCTTCACATGGCATTCTCCCTGCATCTCTTCACAGAGTCTTCCCTCTGTGGATATTGGTCCCTCTGTCTATATTGACTCTTTTGAAAGGACACCAGTCATATTGGATTAGGGTTTACCCTAATGAACTCATTTTGACTTGATTACCTCTGTAAAGACCCTCTTTCCAAATAAAATCACATTCTGAGGAACTGGGGTTAGTACTTCAACTTACCTTTTGCAGGGGTGTGGGAGGAATACAACTCACCCTATAACAATTATTTATGAAATTATCTTGCTAGAAATATTCTGTAGGAGATACATTAGTACATGAAGTACTTCAAAATTGTAGAATATCCTTCTCTAGTGATTCATTTTCTGTTTATTTACTTTTTAAAGGAAGGAGTACTCAGTCTTTTCAATGTAATGACGTAGGTATGAACTTAATGAGTATCCTTCATGCTCTTAGCTGAATCTGGAATGGCAGGATATTAACTTCTTTGCCATTCTACAGATGCCTGGTCTTGAGACAAAGAAAACTGGCACGGGCCTTTGCGACTAGGCCTGCAAAAGTATATACCACACAGAGAAAGGGCACGTATCCTTACTTTGAATGGTGTGTTAATCGTCTAACAACTGCAATTGTACTAATCAAGAATGGAAGAGAATGCTCTTCAATGGAACTTCAATAAATATAAATTACATACTTACTAATCAAGATGAATTCTTTTCAGCTAATTTCTTTTTTTTCTCCTTAAATGTCTTTAGTGAGTAATATAACCAATTTTTTTTTTTTTGAGATGGAGTCTCGCTCTGTTGCCCAGGCTAGAGTGCAGTGGCCCGATCTCGGCTCACTGCAAGCTCCGCCTCCCAGGTTCACGCCATTCTCCTGCCTCAGCCTCTTGAGTAGCTCGGACTACAGGCGCCCACCACCACGCCCAGCTAATTTTTTGTATTTTTAGTAGAGACAAGGTTTCACCATGTTAGCCAGGATGGTCTTGATCTCCTAATCTCATGATCTGCCCGCCTCGGCCTCCCAAAGTGCTGGGATTACAGGCGTGAGCCACCGCACCCGGCCAGCTTTTGTTTTTTTTATTGGCCAGTTTTCTCTGCCGTAACCCTGATCGTAACCCCACTCTCATCATGCAATATAATGCCCAAACACTACACATTAATCTGTATTTCTTCATATATTTTACAAAATGATATATTTTTTTGCCCCAAATTGCAACATACTATGAAGGCTTAATATTCTAACATTGCAATCATGGGTACAACCTAAAAAAGACTTCAAATTAGTTAGCAAAGGAAATAAAAATAGGACTCTCTGAGGACAGAATGCAGGCCAGTAGGGGATACAACACCTTGGTGGGAGTTTTTAGGGCTATATTGATTCATTCAAATGCCTTAATGACCTCCTATGACAGAACTGTGTGGCAGGGAAGAAAGATTCATATGCCAATGTGAAGGCAGAAGAAGAACCAAAATGAGGAGGAATGGATTAAATATTTCACAATTTAACAAGATGACATTTAAGGCACCTAATTTCTTGCCTTCTAAAAACTGCTAGCAAAATGTAGTTTCTTGATAGCCAAAAAAAGAATTCAAATGTACCAGCCTCTTGTTACACTATAAAAACAAGGCCAGGTGTGGTAGCTCACACTTGTAATTCCAGTACTTTGGGAGGCCGAGGCAGGCAGATGGATCACTTGAGGCCAGGAGTTCAAGACCAGTCTGGTCAACATAGTGAAAACCCATCTCTCTAAAAATACAAAAACTAGCCAGACAGGGTGGCACACACCTGTAATCCCAGTTACTTGGGTGGCTGAGACACAATAATCACTTGAACCTGGGGGAGTTTGCAGTGAGCCGAGATGGCGCCATTACACTTCAGCATGGGCTACAGAGTGAGACCCTGACTCAAGAAAAAAATCATGAAAAATTTAACTATAAATCCAGACTTCATAAAGCAAACATATTTTCCCTCTGACAGTATTAAATAATTTAGAGATGATTTGTTTCTATTTCTAATTTGTCCTCAATAATAGTCATTTCTCACTTTGTAATTTGTCTTTACTCTGATTTTCTAAAATAGTGGTCTAAAAACAAATAATTACATGTGCTAGGCATGCACTTCTTAAAGAAACTTAATTTTAGATTTGGCCTCATGGCCCCATTGAGGACCTGCAGTGCTTGTTAAGTGGGCAGCAGTGATGGATGAAGGCCACACGGTGGCACTATAAGCAATGGGCTATTGATGCACATTTTAATCAACATCTACTCTAAAAAGTGAGCCAGTCCAAGTAGCTTTGAGAAAACTGGAGAAGTCTGAGGCTGCAATGCAGAATAAAGATGAAGAAAGATTACATGAAAAGAGAGCAGCTATAATCAAAAACACACTCTAGGCCATCTACCAAACGTAAGAAGCCACTTACTGTGATAAATTAATTACTCAAAAAATAAACATAAATGCATGAGAGTTTTGCTATTTGGTGGACTAAAGGAAACTTTTTCATATGTTCTGGGTTTCTTATTATTTTTTATTTTGAAATACATGGCACTAATGAATTTATCATTGAACTGCAAGATAGACAGAAAACTAAGAATTATTAGTTCACTAGGTATAGCCATAATGTAAAAAAGTTTAGTCATCAAGTCTGTGTAATCTGATTGTTTCAGTCAACTAAGCAAGGCAACTGACTTTGACAGCTTAGGAAAGTGACCTTCTAGATAAAGAGTTCTGAAGCTGATTAGAAGCTCTTATCAGAAGTGCATGACAAAACAGACTCCCAAAGTAGCACCAATTAATAAAACAAATTAGCAATATATCTTCTCTTTAATGCACTGGCGCTCATATTTCCTTCTATGAAATTTTTTCTCCTTAGCAGCTATCAATCAATACCAAAATTATTGTCTCTTGGTGTGCAATTGTTGGACAGCTTGGGAAGTGAAGTGGTTTAAATAAAAATTTGAAATGTGGCCATGAATGGAAAAGACCACTATAATTTGAAAGTGGCTTAATGCTATCCTGATTTTAGACTGGTGCCTAAGGAAAGAGCTAAAAGTGATGCATAGCAAACTGCACGAAATTGCTTGCTCTTGTAAACAGATTGTAGCAACAGGGTAAATGGAAAACTTAGACCATATACTAAAAATATACAATGAATAACTTTCTCATGAAACCATACCATATTGCTGAAGACAGGGGTGAATGGCATACATACACTTTTAATTGCATGAAAACAACTCCAGAAAGAAAGAAAACATAGGTTATATCAGTGCCTCCTTGGAGCATTTTCAAATTATGGGATTTTATTCTTCATGTTTTTATTCTTGATTAATTTGCACCTAATTATATGTTTCAGTTCCCAATTAAATCAAGACTTCCTTGGGATATATAATGTATCTGCTAATTTTTAACTTCTCCATGGTTATAAAAATAATATTAATAAAATAAAAGCTATGCATATTAAGTTCTCATTAGATGCCAGATATTGTGATAAGTACAGTAGATAGCATTATATACATAAACTTCACCAAGAAAACCCCCATGAGATTAGAACTAATGCTCTCTCTTTTAATAAAGAGAACAGAGGTATAAGTTAATTTGCCAAGTTTACACACTACTAAGTAGCAGAGCTAAGTTCTGAATTCAAGAATACCTTCTACCAAAGCTCCCAGCTCGCCTTGTACAGCAGAGATTGAAGCATGGTGGTTAACAGCCACAGTGTCTGAGGTCTACCTGGCTCCAAAGCTGACTGGCTTTATGGCCTTTAGCAAGTTACCTAGACATTCTGTGTCTCTATGTAGTTGCTATTATACCACCCAGCAGTTCATAAAGTAGAAATTCAATAACTCTTACTGAGAACTTTCCAACTTCTCTAAGGTACCTCTGACCTGTACAAATAAACACTTTTGTGAAACAGATTCCAGTTGCTCTAATGGACCAATAAATCAACTGACATTTGATACAATAGAAATCAGGTACATATTTGATTTTTCCAGTAATGGTCTTCAATTGCTTCTGATAGTCACTGTGCTGTGACTATTATCACTCCAGGTGATTATAGTTAATAGAGTGCTTTTTTTTTCTTTAACAACTCTACTAAAATGTCTACACGCCAAATAGAGTTAGTAATTGAAATTAATAACATAGATACATAGTAAAGCTTTCTTGAAAAGTGATCATTTAGAGTTCTGAATTTTAATATTACTATACCTTATTGAAGGATTGACACAACTTACCTCCAGCTATTTCATTTAATCTGTGCGTTGCTGTGATTTGAACTAAAATTACACAAGGCAAGGAACACAGGCATAACAGAGGTTCTTTTCATCTTCAGGGGACTCATTGAAACAATAAAAAAATCAGTAAGGAATAATATTCTCTTCTCACTTGCAATGGCATTTTGGGCGTTCAGCCTCCATATTTAGAGAAATTCATTAATCCATTAATCAGTGGCACAGAGGCAATGCAAGAATTCTGAACTCAATGTTAAGAAACACTGATTTTCATCCAAATTTTGTACTGTGTATCTCACTGAACAAGTCTCTTCTATCTGCTTCAGTCTCTTAATCTGTAAAATAAGAGATTTCTGCTGTTGAACTTTAAAGTTTTTAGAATTAATACAGTACAAAGACAAAAAGTGGGATTGCAAGAGTTTTACAAATTGCTACATGAAGAGCAGAACAATGCACAAGTGCTTGCATTTGCTTCTTTAAAGCTTACACATTATGTTGGAGAAGGGTAGAATTGCCCTAAAAAACATCAGCCAAAGTGATCTTTAATCAAAACCCTTTTATCTAGAATAAGTTCTCTCAAATAAGAAGGTATCAAACCATTTTAAGCAGCAAGGAAACAAGGCAAAAAACGTCCTTTTGCTCACTTTCTGAGTCCTTTTTTGTCCAAAAGTAGAGTAAGATTAACCCCACCCCGGCCGGGCGTGGTGGCTCATGCCTGTAATCCCAGCACTTTGGGAGGCTAAGGCGGGTGGATCACGAGGTCAGGAGATCGAGACCATCTTAGCTAACATGGTGAAACTCCGTCTCTACTGAAAATACAAAAACAAAATTAGCGGAGCATGGTGGCGGGTGCCTGTAGTCCCAGCTACTCAGGAGGCTGAGGCAGGAGAATGGCATGAACCTAGGAGGTGGAGCTTGCAGTGAGCCGAGAGATCCAGCCACTGCACTCCAGCCTGGCAGAAAGAGTGAGACTCTGTATCAAAAAAAAGAAAAAAAAAGATTAACCCCACCCCATTGTACGCAACTACAAACACTGCAAAGAATAAATGGTGATAGTACTAAATTACCATGACCCTATAAGGTCGGCGGAACACACAGGTAAAACACACCTGTTATCATCTTCCACCTGGAGACCTTCAGGAAAGTGGGGATTCCAGATCCTACCACCAGGCTAATCCATCTTTGAATCCCTTCCCCATTCTCAGTTTTGTCTTCTCTCCTGCCACAGAGTCAGCCTTCAGGAGCCATGAAACTAGAGAGCTGAGGATAAACAGAAGCATCTGCAGCAGCAAGGTCAGAGCCTTTTCACAGCCCTGTGTGCCTGCTCTGCCCACTATGGACACATGTCGTGAATGTTCTGTGTTCTTCCTCTTAGACATAATATCCACAGTGATTAAGGAGCTGGTTCCAGTCCATATTCCACCACTTACTACTCATGTGTTTTACCCTCTGGTCCTTGATTTTGTCTCCTTAAGAATGGTGATAATAGGGCTGGGCACGGTGGCTCACACCTATAATCCCAGCACTTTGGGAGGCCGAGGCTGGCAGATCACGAGATCAGGAGTTTGAGACCAGCCTGACCAACATGGTAAAACCCCGTCTCTACTAAAAATACAAAAAAATTAGCCGGGTGTTGTGCCTTGCACCTGTAATCCTAGCAACTCAGGAGGCTGAGGCAGGAGAATCGCTTGAACACAGGAGGCACAGGTTGCAGTAAGCTGAGATCATGTCACTGCACCTGAGCGACTTAGTGAGACTCCATCTCAAAAAAAAAAAAAAAATGGGGATAATAATGGTATATATCTCACTAGATGATTAAGATTAAATGAGATAGTGCATGTAGAGCGCTTAGAACAGTGTTCAGCACATACATAAAAGCTACCATAAAATGTTAACTTTGAAGACTAAATATAATATTTAGTGTCCAGTATTTTTCAACAAACTTTGCTGCAACTACATCCTTCAATGTGTTTTTGCAAACAGAGATAGATTAACCAATTGATATCTACTTAAATAGCAAAACTGCAATGATTCCATGAAGACCATGTCTCCCAAATATGTCCCCCACCAGCTTGCGGTGCTACAGCCAATACTATTTTCTTTACTGCTTTCTGAGGGCAGCTTTTCTTACTGTGAGAATAGAGAGCCAGAGGACTTTCTAACCCTTAAGGGGAAGAAAAGGGAAAAGAGTAAAGAATCAAAGGCCTCAATTACATACTCCAAGAATGTCAATTACATATTCCAAGTTTCCTGATCTTCCCTAATGTTTGCTAAAATCAAGTATTTTTCCAACCATTCAATTATCCAGAACTATTAATTGATACCTTACACAACTATTAATTGTATATGATAGTTGTATGATACCATACAACTATTAATTGATACCTTACACAATCACTGTTCTGAGGAATGTTCTTATTGAAATGTTTAACTTTGAACCATACTTTTCTTATCTCAAAGTGTGGATAACGATACATACCAAATTGGGTAGTTACATATAATAAAGAAGATGATGTAAATGTAAGTCTCTACCACAGTGAGCCACTCTACACTTTCACATCCCTGCAGGAGTATCTTTTCTCATCAGAAATAAATGTTTTATTAAACTGCAAGATGAGTAGAAAACAGGCTGCTGTCTCTAGAATTATTTTGTTCAGAAACAAATATTCTATGCATGACTATTGCATTAAAAAAACGGGGTCAACTCTCTTCCTAAAGAACTTTAAAGAATGAAGAAATTTCTCAGTTGTGTTTTAATGTTTATCATTTATTATGTTTTTATTTTTTGCTTAATACTTTGTGTTATGACAAAAAAAGAACCAGGCAATATTATTTTATTAGCTTTTCAATGGCTCTAGAACATTCCTTCAAAGAAGTCTTTGTTAAGTCTTTCCTCCCCACTGTCACAGTCCATGCATTAAAAACTGACCAGCTATGTAAAATTAAAGTCAGAAAGAGGAGAGACTATAAACACAATTTCTAGTGAATTAAGTGTGAGAAGTCACTGAGTACCACCATTGCCACACACCAAATCTTGTGCAGCAGTGTTTTCTCATCTCTTCTAAGTTTTGTAAGAATCTTCACTCTAAAGCTCTAACTGATGAAACCAACCCAGGCCTGGATCAATACACACAACATTTACTTTGAGCCTTCTATGATTATCCTGAGACCAGGAGTTCAATAATGTCACCCATGCCCAGGCTTGGTCTTCACAGTCACCTCTTGATGCTTCCATGGTTCAACCCAACTCTGTGGCCAACACAAATAAGAAACTCTTCAATCTACCTTGTATGACTTCTCAAAGAAAGAGTTTGTCCCTGTTATGCTGTAAAGGAGCACATGCTATCATCACCCACCTTGAAACTTCAGTGGTTCCCCTAGCTTTGATATTCTAAGACACTGTAAACAAAATTCATGCATTCTATTACTGCTTTCCAAATTGCATAGATGTAAAGCAAATTCCTCTCTACCTTCATTATTTCCAGACTAAAAAAGCAGGCTTCATAGGCATGCAACCTGTGTAGTCACAAGGGGCCCCATGCTTAGAAGAGTGCTGTGCTTGATTCAAAGTCCTACTGTCCCAGGCTTAAATTCTTAATTTTTGAACAAGGGTCCCACCCTTTTCATTTTGCACTGGGCTCTATAAACTATGTAGCCAGTCCTGCCAGAGTGTCTGAATTGTCTAACTCTATTCTCATGTGGCAGTCATCTTCTCTTCACTGTCTGTGGCATTGGAATAAGACATGAATTGATGTTGGAAGTCAAAAGGATAAGTCAAGCTGAGGGCCACTGAAAGCAGCTGTGGAAAGCCTGGTCATATGACAGGTATACAGGCAGCAAGAAATGTGCATTGAAACTGAGTCCTCTGAAACCTTTGTGAGGTCTTCTGTAGTCCCGTTATTTTGACTTTGCTCAAAACTAGTCGGGGTTTCTAGATGCATCAAGATATGTGTGTTATCTATACATAAAAATGTATCACTTCTGTCTGCAAAATTTTGGTATTGTATCTCAGAGAGGATGGCAAAATAGGCTTGCCTGCTAACTGCGTTCAAAGCTCTACATACACACGCTCAACTTTTTGGTGAGATGAGTCTGATTCAGTTGTATTACTCAGCATTCTGTTAAGTGGTCTTCAATACCGTCATACAGTCTAAAGCAATTGATAGCCTTAGTCCCCTCATTACATCAGAAAATACACAAGAGTGACAATATGAGCAATTCACTCTTTTTCAAGAAAGATAAGCAATTCACTAGAGATGTGGAATGCTGTTTCCTAAAGCAATATCAATTCTGGATGTGGTTATGATGAAAAGCTATTAATCATAGCACAGTATCAACAAAGTCCAGAAAGAATACTCTGCCTAGAGCCAAATCTTTCTATCGTACTCAGAGGCAAGCTACAAATAAGAAAGGAAATGAATGCTCATTTCCCCTGTCAAACAGAGGATATTTTTTCTGTGAATTCCTTTATGCACAAACTAGGGATTGATGCCATTGACACAGTGGGGAAATGACTCCACTCACTGACCCACTGGGGATGCAATCCTAATAGTTATACTTATGTGTTAGCAAGGATCTTCTCTGCAATTAATGAATGTCCCAATTTTGAGAAAGAATAGCTTTTCTGGTTGGCAGGAATCAAGAAGTACATGCTCAGTTAGTCACTGCTCCTCATCTGAAATTCCTTCAACCTGAGGTTAGGAGCATTTATCTAAATACCAGGAGTCCACCGGAATCCTCCAACCTCACCTCATGCCAGAAAGAATGGATCAATGACACATTCTGGTCAAGACAAAAAATAGTCGGAAATTACCATCACATCCTAGCATTGAAAAATAAAAATAAAAACCAAAAATCAAAAAACTCCTTAAGAATTCCTAGCTTATCACATTACCTGGCCATGAAAGTTTATTCATATTCCAGTATTTTCCATCACATGCCTCAAATCCTTTAAGAAACAAGATGGAAATGAAGGGAGAAAAGGGGGAAAGAGAGAGAGAATTGACTATGTGACATTTGAATCCAACCTAAAATTCACACCACTCACTATAGTTTCAGTTTCTTTAAATAATAATAATATGTAGAACCAACATACTTTTTCCTTTGATAAGCCTCATCCTGGCACCAACAGAGATAGGTAAGGATAGAGGTAGAGTAAAGGATTCACCTAGTACAAACTACATGATTAGTAACCACGTACTCTTTTCAGAAGGAAACATAAATTGTTTCCATTAGATAACTGCCTAGTAGATGAAAATTCACTTGTATATGGAATTTTCTGCACATCAGACTTTGTGATTCCTGCTTTAATGTTACAATTTTAACACTCACTTATTTTTGCCTTTTAATAATGTGGTTGATCAATAACAGAACTTAACGATTTTTACTTTCAAAATTTATAGCAGTAATTTTTCAGAGTTACAAGTATCTGTGGTGGGAGGGGAGAGAGTTTCAAAAAGTATTTAAGGCCAGGCACGGTGGCTCACACTTGTAATCCCAGCACTTTGGGAGGCTGAGGCGAACGGATCACAAGGTCTGGAGTTCAAGATCAGCCTAAACAACATGGTGAAACCCCATCTCTACTAAAAGTACAAAAATTAGCCGGGTGTGGTGGCGTGAGCCTGAAATCCCAGCTACTCAGGAGGCTGAGGCAGGAGAATGGCGTGAACCCAGGAGGCGGAG
>NW_012115422.1:4852701-4853736 GCF_000951035.1 Colobus angolensis palliatus
CTGAGGCAGGAGAATCGCTTGAACCTGGGAGGCGGAGGTTGCAGTGAGCCAAGATTGTGCCACTGCACTCCAGCCTGGGCGACAGAGTAAGACTCTTTTTTCAAAAAAGTAAAATATAATATATCGGGCCAGGCGTGGTGGCTCATGCCTGTAATCCCAGCACTTTGGGAGGCTGAGGCGGGTGGATAATGAGGTCAGGAGTTTGAGACCAGCCTGGCCAACATGGTGAAACCCTTTCTCTACTAAAAATACACAAAATTAGCCGGGCGTGGTGACAGGCACCTGTAATCCCAGCTACTCGGGAGGCTGAGGTAGGAGTATCGCTTAAACTCAGGAGACAGAGGTTGCAGTGAGCTGAGACCACGCCACTGCACTCCAGCCTGGGCAACAGAGTGAGACTCTGTCTCAAAAAAAAAAAAAAAAAAAAAGGCGGGTTGTGGTGGCTCACGCCTGTAATCCTAGCACTTTGGGAGGTGGAGGTGGACAGATCACAAGGTCAGGAGTTCGAGACCAGCCTGGCCAACATAGTGAAACCCCGTCTCTACTAAAAATACAAAAATTAGCCAGGCATGGTGGTGTGCACCTGTAGTCCCAGCTACTCGGGAAGCTGAGGCAGGAGAATCGCTTGAACCCAGGAGGCAGAGGTTGTGGTGAGCTGAGATCATGCCACTGCACTCCAGCCAGGGTAACAGAGTGAGACTCCATCTTAAATAAATAAATAAAATAAAGAACAAGTATTTAAAATATATCTTGGCTGGGCACAGTGACTCACGCCTGTAATCTTAGCACTTTGGGAGGCCAGCATGGGTAGATTACTTGAGATTGGGAGTTTGAGATTAGCCTGGCCAACATGGTAGAACCACCATCTCTACTAAAAATACAACAATTAGCTGGGTCTGGTGGTGTACACCTGTAATCCCAGCTACTCGGGATTGAGAGGCTGAGGCAGGAGAATCGCTTGAACCTGGGAGGCGGAGGTTGCAGTGAGCCAAGATTGTGCCACTGCACTCCAGCCTGGGCGACAGAGTAAGACTC